>NC_056474.1:4746928-4762495 GCF_008729295.1 Plectropomus leopardus | reverse complement strand
CAAAATGTAGGTTAATCTAACCGACTCTAATCACCATATTTCTACCTCTGCACTGGACTAAATATATGTACTGCTTATGAGTCATGTAGTAGTCTGTGTTTTGGTAGCAACATGGATTGTAGTTTAGTTGGTAATTGTAAAAAAGAAAAATGGAGCAACCACCAAAAATATTATATAATATTTTTGGTGGTTGCTCCATTTTTCTTTTTTACAATTACCAACTAAACTACAATCCATGTTGCTACCAAAACACAGACTACTACATGACTCATAAGCAGTACATATATTTAGTCCAGTGCAGAGGTAGAAATATGGTGATTAGAGTCGGTTAGATTAACCTACATTTTGCCAACCGGTAAGCGCAAGTATTAAGTAAAAGACAGTATTAGGTGCAGTGGTACGTTTAAAGATTTGTAACATCAGCAAGATGGACTTTCACGCAGAAGAGCTCGACTCTTTTTGGCATTAGAAGAAACCAAAAAGAGGGATTAATTGAAATAAAATAAAATGTTTGTGGCAAAAAATACCTCAAAAATTCAAATGTAAGACTATTTAATGAGTTTTACAGACCTAATAATTATAAAACTGAAATGAAGACATCTTAAGACTTTTTAAGGACCTACAGACACCCTGACAGTTGTCTGGTTTTCCGCCTGATTGTTTTTTTACCCATAATGTAGATACGCAAAAGTGCATGGTGCGATAACTGTCATTTTCATATTCTGCAACCCCACCTCGCACAGAAAACTGGAGTTCAGATGATTTGTTGAACTAATACCAGAGCATCAAGATCACAACCCTCCTGATCTGAAAATAATATTTTCACCATTTAAAAAACTGTCGTATATGACACAGCATGACACAATAAAGTAATTTAGGTGAGGTCTGGCCTGGAAACAGCTGATAATTGGCTAAGTGTAAAGACTGAGCAAGAGAAACGCACATTAGAGGGGAGAGGAAAACTAACGGCTCAGGTTTTTCTTTTTTATATATATTTTTTGCACCTGGCACGGGTGCCTTGGCCAGTGTTTCCATTAAAACAGCATTTTTTTAGTTATTTGACATTATAGCAATGGATTTTATCCAAAGTTTTCCCTCTATGGAAAGCTATGGCATTCTGGAAATTTTCAAAGTTATGCTTTTGACAGAAGTCCTTAAGCAGCAAAATGGCACTTGGGGTTATGATTTAAATGATGTGGAAATAAGTTTTTAATGTGCAGCAGCACCTCTTACCACTTTATCGTTTTCAGAAGGCAGCTCGAAGACACATCTCAGCTTGGAATCCATGAGATCATCGGGTTTTGCATCTTTCCACTGGTGGAGATGAAAAATGGGCATGTTATTCATCAACTCAAACTGCTAGCAGCTGGATTCTGTCCATATATATACACACACACACACACACACACACACACACACACACACACACACACACACACGGCAACTTACTTCATACTATCCACATGCAATGCAGCCTTAAATCTATGGAAATTACATAAAACATGCAGAGTTTCATTTAAAAAACAGTTAGCCCCCCCCCCCCCCCCTTCCTCTACACACAGTCATATGTGTACATTTTTCCACTGGTTTTACGGTCTGTTTTTTCACAATGACAAATTTCCTTCAAGTCAGCTCCTGAACCTGAGACATTCATGTTGTGATTTTATAAACTCAATAACAAAAGGTGTGTAATTAAAAGTACCCACAATGCACAGAAATGCTTTGTGGTTGTGTAAAAGAAAACATTGGTCACTAGTAAAACTGTTGACTAATGCCACGAAATCAGTTTATCCGATGAAATAGAGACTTATTAGATTCCAGGTGAGTTATCAGCACCAGTCAGACCTTTGTTCCTCTACACTTCCTGGATTTTGCGTCTCATTCAAGACAAGCCAGCTCATGAACATGACTTCAGGGTATGTGAATGTTTTACTGGCTGACTGAGCCTTTGCTGTCCTCTGGTGGACAACTGAGAATTCATCATAGCTCAATTTGTAATTTTTTTGCCATTGTGGCCCTCTCTAAGAGCAGCAAAATGTCAATTATTATGCCAGCCTTGATACGCAAATCAGATTTTTTTTTTTTTAAATGACAATTTTTTGTATAATTAGTGGTCAACTACTAATAAACAGTTAATAATAACACAGACTTATAATGTTGACAGGGCTCTTTGATTACCAACTGAAATTGTAATTAAAATAATTGTAAAGTAATCTGTATTTATCATAATTAAGATTCATTAAAAAAGCACATCTTTTAGAAATCTAAAATTTAAAAACAGCATTTTCAATGTCAACAATCAACCATTTGTCTTTGTTAATATTATTTTTGACAGACTGCAGTATATAGTCAAGAGCTTATTTGTGTTCTGGCCCATTTTGCTGTAACATGGAGGATATTTTGAGCTCTCCAGGCAGCAAGAGGAGTTAACAGTGACACATGGGGAGTTCAAAATTCATGTGGAAATGATTTGACCCATCAACTCCTAAATAATCACATAGAAATCAATCCAGTTAACGTTGATAAAGCTGTTGGACAGCTGTTAAAATTGGGACTGGTCTAGGTTGTTTATTTTTGTGCAGGCCGGCAAAGAGCCGGGACACAAGCCGCTTCTTTAACCACCTGAAAAAGCAAGGCTGGGCACTCTTCATGTGCCTACTCTTTGCCAGCTTTTAAGGGCGCGAGGCATCTTGTGCCTGATGTTGCTAAGCGACCACAACCTGCACCGTATCATTGCCTACACAGCAGAAATCCTGAGTTTTTTTTCCTTCAGGTATTGTTTTAAAGTGTGTATTAGGCCTAAAATCTTGTCTGTGGGACAGATGTAAACCTCTGGGAGGCCCTGGACTACAATAATCAGCTTATTCTCTATATTTATCACAGAGGCTTATTTACGGAAGAAATAAGACATATCTACCAGCTGTTATTGGTTGTTCCTCATCAGATGACATGAGGCATGCATTGCTGCAACCCAAACACTGCACTTTATTTATCTCAGGGGTGCAGCAGATACTTTAGATACAGGGTGTCTGGGGGTATTAGACACCTAAATTTAATGCTTTTAAGACCTTTGCAAGTTAATGTTAAACCAGATTTAAGACAAATATTTGGACAAATCACTTTTTCTTCTTCAAGCATTGCAGGTAAATAGAAGGGAGTTAGGTTAATCTTAATTTTGCCAACAGGTTAGTGCAAGTACAATGTAAACTGTGGAAGTGGCAGGTTTAAAGGTTTGTGATATCAGAAAAGTAACCTTTCACGCAAGAGAGTTTGATTCATTTTGACAAAGAAATCAAAAGAATGATAAATTCATTAGATAAAATGTAGCAATTAAAACCTCAAAAGTTTAAATTTAAGGACTATTTAATGACTTTTAAGGCCTAATGTTCATAAAATCAAATTTAAAACATTTTAAGACTTTTTAGGAGCTGCAGGCAACCAGTTCGGAGCGGTTGCATGCCACAACGGCATCCCCCTCATTTTTGAACGCGGTTTCATTGTTAAGTCAGTCTTAACATAACATGAACGTCCTAATTGGTCTTTTCTATTCCTGCTTTAATGTTTGGCAGCGGGTTTGTGATAAACATCACCTGACAGGATGCAAACATGAACACAAGCCAGTGAAATTCCAGTGAAATGATCAATAGCAAATACTATAGGGACCCACACAGATAACCACATGGAAACTGTTTTCTTACACAAGAGTTTCAGTTTGTCTGATACAGTGGAGCACAGGTACGGAAAGCAAACGATTTTTGAGCTCCAGCTGTGGATTTAACATTAAAATGGCAAACAATAAAAAAGTAGGTCCTTCAGTACTGGAGAGACTTGCTGCCACGCCAGAAAAAAAAAAACCTGATCACTATCGGGTAATAAAGTTTTTCACATTTGAAGATGTTTTTCCACATATTACCAGGATTTTTTTCACATAATAACAAGATTGTTATAACAATAAAACTTTAAAGTCAAAACAAGATAAATAGCACATTGTAATAACATAAAATGTTTCGCATATTGGCATGGCAGCAGTATGCTTCCATACTTAAGTATGTTTTGTGATTCACATTTTTAACAACATCTTTTCTAAGAGTCTTAAATAAAAAAAATCACTTACCAATGCATCCATGTCAGTACCATTTGACGGGGCAAAAATCGTCTGCACCATGAATTTGTGTTTACTTTTCTCATTGGGGTCATAGTCAAAGGGCTGTAGCATGACTGTAAAAGAAATATGAATGATGTTAAAACATTTGAGCACAGAAAAAAATAGTACCTAAATATTGAGCATAATAAATCCCTGAAATCTATTCCCTGTGACAACACAATATCTTGTGAAAGATCTAATTTGCCTAAATTAAATAGGTGATCACTTAAACCAGCCAAAAATAACATGTTCTTTCTGTAATATGGTCATTTCAATAATCCAACGCTGAAACACTGAAGGCTGACTTCTGATCGACCTCATGTTGTTGTCTTTTTCTTTAATTAGTTAATTCTATCAGCCATCAAGAGGACGCCGTTTGTGTTCCAAAAGTTAAATAAATCTGATATAAACCTCCAGCGTCACTGTCCACTTAAGTCATTCGCCATCCAAAATTTAAATAGCATTAAACAATCTGTCCTGTGTACCCTGATAGGTGGCTGTTCCTTGTTGTCAGCTTGGTTTCATGTCCATCGGTGCGCGATTGTATATGAACATACAAAAACTAGTGGTGTGAATCACCACATGCCCCACAATACCATGCAATCATGTTACTCAAGTCACAATACAATATCATTGTGATTTTCAATGTTTTGCAATATGCTGAGTATTGCGATAATACACACTGAGATCTACTACAATTTATTACCTTTTTCAACTGTATATATAACAAAGTTTTAAAGATAAAGTTTCTCACTTCAGTCATTTCTTACCGCATCAAAATTCTAATGGAATGAAAAACGATTGATTTTATTATTCTAGTAGGTTACTAAAACCTCAATTTACATTTCCAATATTAATAATTTAGATAATAAAAAAATGATAATTGGTGTGTGTGTATCGATACTATGCTGCATTGATTTTTTTGTACCTCACCCTTATTAAAAACTGAGTAGCACATGGCACCTTATACGACCTTATACTTCAGCCACAGACCATTATGACCTGTAATTTTGGGGTTGTGTTTACTACTATCGGCTCTATTTGACCCTTACTGTTGAATCAGCATGTTGAGGATACTTGCATAAATAAATTATCCTGTTGAAATAAAACAAAAAACTGGAGAACTCTGCATATTTCAATGTGATTATGATTATTCGGGATATAAATATAATCACAATGAACTAGTCAGACTGCAGTGTTTAGCTGGGCTTCAGTTTACATTACTGACATAATTTCATTTTGACTTTTATTATTGCTTCTGTGCATTCAAAGGTAGCGAGGGACCCTCCAATCATAAACCACTCATTTGTTGTCTTTAAGCAGAAAAATATTTCCAGAAATTTCCTCTCAAGACATCTTCCTCTGCAGAGTCTCTTATTTTGGAAATGATCTCATCTCTTTGCAAGATGCATTGTGCAGCATATGTTTCCTTACCCTTAGGTTACATAGATAAATATTTGCTAATGCACAAACACTGGATGCCAGTACCCACTTGCAGTATTTAACCAACACACTGAATATAATGTGCAGTTTTAAGTAGAAAAGAAGGAAAGTTGTTTGTGAGTAAGGCTGGGCACTATGTTGATATTGTATCAATATGGTGATATGAGACCAGATGTGATTATATCAGAAGTGTTGTCTTTTCCTGGTTTTAAAGGCTGCAAAAGAAGTAAAGTGATGTCATTTTCTGAACTTACAAGATCTGTTCTTTTATTTGCCTTTATCCACTTAATCATTATATCAACATCACTGATGATTAATCTCGGTCTGAATGTTTTGTGAAAACACCAATCTTCAAATTTACAATTCTGCAATATTGATAGAGGTATTTGACCTAAAGTATTGTGATATTTGATGTTCTGATATCAAACAGCCCACTGAAGAGACCACTGGTGGTTTAGTGGTTACACTCGTACTCTAAAACTGGCATACAGGTCAGTTTCTGTCTGCATTCAATACATACACTACACCGCATGTGCAACAAGTGGAATGTGAACCATGTGGACTTGATTAGGTGAAAACTGTCTTCACAAATCACAGCTTAAGGCTTAAAAAACGCAATTTAGCATGTGACCTTGTTGACCTGTGACTGAATTGTGCTCCATCTCCCCAACCTAGTTTCTTTCCCTCACAGGTTTCCCACTGTCTCTTTCAATTAACAACATTGTAAAGGCTTAAGGGAAGTCACTGAACTTAAGGGAAAAACAGTTAACTGAGGAAAAACTCATAAAACCTTACCAGAGATAACGACAGTTGCACCTGCGTCGATGAGACCGCTGTTTGGCCGTACACAGTACCTGCGTGGTGCGGTTGTCTTCACTTTGAAACACACTCTTTTGTCAGAGGGGTTTTTCAGTTTGAGGTTGGTGGTGACTACATCTGTGAAAGGACCTGATGGACACAGAAGCACAAACAAAAATGCATTATTTCTGTATCCTTGAGCACAGTCTTTACACACACCACCACAACAAATCAGGAAATGGAAACAAAGGCAACAAAAAAGCATCCCAATACCTGAATGTTGCATGTTTATTGTTTACAGTAAAACTGTGGAAATTGAGAAAATTCAACATTTAAAGCTCAAGATCTAATCCCTAAACAGCTGATAAGGTCTGCAGTGTTTTGGTGCCAAGGTTCAAAAAGAACTTTAAAAGATTAGTTACAAATTTGGTCTGAATGATTAAGAGGACTAATTGAATAGTGACTTTGTTGGCTTGATGCTGGATCTCAGGATAGTTTTGGCGTACGTATTCTAAAGACGGGATAGATGAAGAAAAGCAGGCAGAACTACAAGATAAATGAACTATGACTTGCAATATACATTCCAGCCTATAAGAAAGTATGCCAATTACTATGCTTTGCTTGGTCGGAGTATTACTGAATACTTTCTTGCTACTTCCAATTCATTTGTAAGACAGACTTTTATTGTATCTTGTTTACAAAAACTGTAATATCAGTGTTTCCCACAGAAATAGGATCTGACAGATTACGACCAATGTTTTTTTTTTCAGATCCGTAAATGCATCGCTGCCAGAACTTTTCAGTTCTTTTTTTCCTCAGCAGCAGTTTGAGTTGTGCAGTGATTAACTCAGAGATCAATGGATGAGGCGAGCGAAAGCTAACTTTGAGACACAGTGCAATTAACAATCAAGTTTCTCTTTCTCTGTGCATGACACCTTGAACACACTGCAAGCATAAGCAGGGTGTGACGGCAACCTTGCCAAACTGCAGCATGTTGCACGCTCACGGTGTTCACAGCTTTGTTGCTGTGATGCTTCTGCAGGGCTGCAATGAGTTCTATATTTCCACATTTATAAGCACAAATTCTACTCACCATGCAAGATTTAGTAAAACATATTTGTATTTCCTCATCTCTGTGACAGACAGACATTGAAACTGTAATAAAAAGGTGGTATGGAATCAATATAATCATAAAAATGTCATTTTCACTGTCCATTTCTGCTGATAACTACACACGGTACGTGGAACGCAGAAGAAAAAAATAATCGGCAAGACACAATTTCTCTAGACGTGCAGCTGAGATTCATCTGACAAGCGCTGCTCACACAGTGTGGCTGCTGGGAGTTGTTAAATGAGCACTGAAAGAAGAAAAAAACAAAACACATGTTCCACAATGCTTGTGCGCTGCTCTCACAGGCAGTGTGAGACCTGACACTCTGCTGCTCCGTTTGTGCCCAGAGTATGATCTGAGCCCCGAGAATGTGGTGAAATTACTTTATCCTAGCCGCATATTCCAACAGGCCTGCTAATGACGGGAATATTAAAAGTGCATCTTAAAATAATTGATATACTACAAAATCCTGACAGAAGGGCATTAAGACCAACACTTGCAAAGCTTAGCATGATACATTTATGAAGATCACCAAAACTACCCACACCCCCTTTATATGCCTCTGGAAGTGGTGTGCCAAACCTCCTAAATAAATTACTTTTTTCTCCCTGGTAGCTAATTTCATGTATTCACATTGGAAATGAGGTTCCTGTCCTCCTCAGGTCATCCATCAAGAGATCAAAAATTAGCGCTCCATCTTGTGACAGAGCTTGCTTCAAATTAGGTCCTTAAGCATGGTCAGCTTAACCATCTTTGATAGTCATGTCAGGTCCAAAACACAACTGGAGGCTAAGCCAAAAGGAAAAAAAACTTGATGAGCACAATTAGCCTGGGGGTCTGGAATGAATTAAGTCCCATGGTGAATGATTAGGTGAGGTACCTGCCACAGTATTTGCTGGTTGTTCATGAAGTGTTTATTTTGATGTCACAAATTCGAACATACACTCGAGCTTCCTACAACTTGCCTTAAGTTTGTAGTATTTACAAAAACAAAACACATAGCAATGTCATTAAACAAATTGCATTTTTGTTTCATGACATTTAAAATGTAATGTAAATATCTCACATAAGATAATAGTTGGATACCTCAAAATAAAATTTTACTATATAATCACCAGTGTCTCTTGTGCCCAGACATACAGGACTATTTATTTAAAAAGTCTGAATTTTACAGACAGTTTTCTTTGAGGACACCTGTTGGTGATTTGCCAAAAGTTTGTTTCCATACAAAAAAAAACATGAAAAATGTCAAATAAAGCATTCATATACTGTTTTGACTTTCCACACTTTTTTGCTGCTTGGTTGTAGCTCTAGCGCTCACAAAGCCTACATTCAGCCAGAGAGATAAGAAGCAATGTGTGACCAGATTGGAGTGGTTCCACCCAGCTAAAGCTAACATGTAGCGTAACTGTGATGACTGGGGCGTTGTTTTCAACGCAGGTGCACCACAAAGGCATTCCTATAAACCTGAAAAACCCACTGTTATCATCTTAGCCCCATTATCTGACTCAGAGTTGACTCAGAGCAGAAGTGTGTCCAATCACATGTTGAACTATCTTAAGGATGTTGAGAATAAGTGAGGAATGAAGGTGAGTAAATGTGAATTTGCGGATCAAAAGTACGTCAGGCATGATAATTACAGCATGTAACCTTTTCCTCCTGACTTTGCACATGCCTGAGGCTTTCTGTTGTCCTGTACATGCGAGGGTACAAGAGCAGTGCCTGTTCTTCTAACAGGGTTCCCACACATTATCATGGACAAAAATTACAGAACTTTTCCTTCTTTTTTTTCCTTGCTCAACTCACAAGGTGTTTTTCAAACGTGTCGAGTCAATTTTATTTGTAAGAGTCAAACTAATGATAGTAATTTCTGCTTTTAGTGTCTGTCAATTATCAATAGTGTACTTTTGGCATTTTAGCAAAGAAAACTTTAAATATTCTATAAAATTTGGCAAAAAAAATAAAGAAAAAGAAATCACCAAAGTTTTGTACAGAAAAAATGTATCCAAAACCCCCTTTCTGAACTAAAACTGAACCAAAAAAGAAAAAAAATTCTCCCAAAAATTTTCTATAAAAATTGTCAGAAAAAAATTAAAAAGAAAAAAGGCATCAGGAACACCAGCATGCAGATTTGGAAGGCATGTTTTCTGAAAAATGAATTAAATTAAAATTTAAAAAAATCTGCAGCAACATAAACACTAAATACAGCCATTTACAGCTGTATGCCCCTCCTTTCAACCAAAAAATGATTAGACATGCCTAGTGGGCATTCATGGAGGGAGAAAAAAAATGATGAAACTTTCATTAAAAACAAATAAACAAAAATATAGCATAACCAACATGTTGTCACATTGACACATATTAAAGCTACATTGTCAGCAACAGAAAAAAATTCCCTGTGATGTTAAATTAATGTTAATTTATTACACACAGCACATTTCCATGATTTTTCCAAAACTTTCAATGATTTTCCCTAGTTCCATGACTTTTCCAGGCCTGGAAAATGTGATTGTGAAATTCCATGACTTTTCCAGGTTTTAAATGTCAGTGGGAACCCTGTCCTAATGAGAATGACTAAAGGAGGTAAAATTAATTTACCATACACCTTCCTGTCAAAAAAACACAACATTGACATGCAGATCGAAAACAACTGAGTAATTTCCTCTGCACAAAGGAATAACAGTCTGACCGAGATACATTTCTGCATGATGCTGTACTGTAAGCATTACTAAAGCCAGGACTGATACAGATAAAACACTGGAAAGCAGTTGCACGCATCAGATATACACCCACATAGCCTGCATCCATTGCCCAACACTGAGAAGGCACCTTTGCTTGAGCAGCGTTAGCACCGACTCGCTCATCTCGTTGCATGTATGCTGAGTTAGGGTCCCCCAGGCCAGTCCTAGTCTAAAAATACCAGCCAAGGAAAGGAGGGCTGCCCCCTCTAGCTTGCTGGAGGAATCCCAACAGAGGCTCTAAAAGAGACCAGCTCTCGGATACACGCAGACCAATTTAGCTCGGCCTGTGTGACAGTAAAGGAGTCGTGGTCATCTTCCTTCTCCTCATATTGCTTCTCGAAGACAGAAGAGGAACGATTTCATTTTTCCTCTGTAATCCTCCTAAAAACACAGACAACTTTCCAAACTGGGCAATAATTTCTCTTTCAGTGTGGCAGTTTGGATTAGATTTTATCAGTCTAACATTTAACAGGGTTCCTGCAGCTTAAGGCAAGGTAGATATGAGACTTTTGTAATGCCACTAGGAATTAAGTTTTAAGACCAAAACTGAAGGACAGTTTTATTTTGTCCAAATGTTTATTGTAACATAAATCATGACATGAAAAAGTAAGATGATCTACATCAAATGTTGGAAAAACAATCTTTTTTAGAGTGAAACACGTGGAAGAGAATGAACATATTATATCATAATAAAAGTATCTGTTTGGTTTACCAATAGAGGTGAGAAATATCTGGCATTACTGGATGGTTTTCTTTCGTGGTTCTTACTCTGCATGTGCTTGGATTCCCATGATGAAAAGTTTAAGAGGAATATATTAAATTATTTAACAAAAAAAGATGTGACCAATTACTTTGAGATTTACAATGCAATGTCAGATTTTTTTTTTTTGGTTTTTACTTTTTTTACATTAATGAATTGAATGCCTTTTAAGACTTTAAGGATGTGTGGAAACCCTGTTTAATTTCATGCTGGTTCATACTCATAATTACTCACAAACTTTTTGCATAACACACTGTATTCAGAATCAAGCCTCCATACACAGGTTAAAAAATCAGGACTATTCAAACTGCACTTGCAAATGCATCACTGGTACTCCTACTTGGCAGATATACCAATATATTTGCAACTGTTTTGCATTTAGATTTACATTTCATATCAAGAGCCAGCTGATCGGATTTTCTTCCTCATGACTCTTTATTTTGATTGTTTTGTCTACAGTGCAGTGGAAAAGAACAGGTGGTTCATTGATGATTGTTCATAAATTATTTTATTATCAGCATTTTTGTGATAACTTTGCAATTCAGCCTTGCATCCATTTCATTAGACAGAGGTTAAAAGTTGGCGATAGAAAATGTAGACCGTGTGACTGAGAATCTGAATAAGTCTAATTGAATCTGAATATTTAGTCAGATAAAAAGGAGGACGTCCATGATCAGATTATGATGGATCAGATTATGTTTCTGCCAATAACAATTTAAGATTCAGGTGAGGGCCAAACATTAATTTATGTATTTGGGTTTAACTCTTGACCCCTCTTTTTCAAACTTGTATGTAGCAAAGACAGACTGACTAAGTGGACCAGTGCAGCCAGACAGCTACCCTCAGCTGTCACTAGTTCACTCAGGAAAGATGTCAATTTAAGCACCATAAACACTTTAAAATCTGGAGCAACATTGCTTTTGTTGTGCTGCTTAAGACGTCTTTTACAAGTCCTTTAACCATTGAACCCTGAGCACTATTTTTAAAAAGCTAGAGAAAAACTTGAATTCTAATTATCAGAATTACATATTTAAAATTATGTTACTGAATTATACAGTACATGTTATATTTAAAATTATGCTACAGAATTATTAAATTTTTTTCAGCTCACTTACTTGTTTTTTTCTTGCTAATATTTTGGTCAGTTTTTTGAGTATCCTGTTTACGTGTTTGAGCATGTAAACACCATATTCTGTTTGTGAGAAACTCGAATATCCTAGCTTGAATACTCCGAAATAAACCGGGATGTATGCAAGGGAATATGAATAGTCCAATTTCTCTGTGCTCATGTAAACACTCGAATATGATCATAACCGGGATGAGCCTCATAAACAGGTTATTCATGTCAATGTAAACACACTCAGTGACTGGCTCTATTCAAAACCACAAGTCCTGCACCCAATGATACACTCAGGCCAAACAGAAGCAGAAAAAAATACTTTTCCTGGCTTAAAAACCAGCTTAATGTTGTACAGAGAATGATTATGCGCTTGGGGTCAACATAAGACTTTACTGCTTCTTTTCAGCGTGTTATATCATCAGGTGTCAGATCTGAACTGTGTAATGATGTATTAAGGTGTGCCAAATCAATCAGTTTCACATACGACACCTCATCATCACCAAAACATTTCAGTGACTTTCCCTGGCTAAAATCCATCCTCTGGGTCTGGTATTTGAACTGGTGACCTTTCCAACAATCCTGTCATGTCCAGGCTACAATCAGTCTCCACTCATACCTAGTCCGAACTAACAATCAGCCTCTTAGGATCAGCAAGACAATGGACCGAGAGATTCTTGGTTCTGTGACAGTAGTGCATTCAGCAATAAAACAGTACCTCATTGACAAAAAAATGCCTGCAGCAAAAACAGAAGCTAGGACAAATACAGGAAATGTGTAAGATTTCTGGGTTGAAGTGAATAATGGTCTAGATAAATTATCTGTTTTGTTAAATCATATCTGACTATGTGACAACTACTGATGAACTCTCCTTTTTATTTTCTCCATCAGTGTGCTATTTTGAGTGTGACTGTTATTATTTAGCTGTATTTTACCTACTTTTTAGATACAGGGTTCCCACACATTCTTGTGAACAAATTGTCAAAATTTTTCCATGACTTTTTAAGCATCCATAATAAATGCTGAAACAATATCCAGCCCTAAGCTGACACATATTAAAGATATAATATGTCAATTGCTAAAATACAGAAAATAAATATGCTATTATGTTAAACTATGTGGAGGGTTTTCCCCAGAAGATTACTGTAACAAATATTTTCATTAAACCCTAATAAAATTCCAAGACTTTTTAAAAAACTTTAAGTAGGTTTTACTAATTCAGAAGTTTTCCTTGCCCGGAAAATTACACTGAAATTTAATGACTTTCCATAACTGTGGAAACACTGTGGATATAGTGACAATTCTGGTTATTATTGATTTAAGTACTGTCAACCTTATTTTCATTGTTAGTTATTTATCCTTTTGTTTTTCTTTTGTTGACTGATGCTTTTAGTGGTTTTCCTGTTTTCTTGTTGTTTTTGCCTTTGAAATTAAATTATATAATTATTTTCTTTTGTTTATGATGTAATGTTTACTTGTGTGGATCCTAAGAAGCATAGCTGCTACCCTGACAGTGGCTGATGGGGATCCAAATGCATAAAATAGAAAAAAATGGTTTAACTGCTAGGATTGTTTTACAACACCACGTCCTTGGTAGTCAAGTGATACTGAAACTGTAATACTTACATCAGCAAAAAGCAGTTTTACTGTTAGCTGTTATCTCAAAACCACTTGTAATGTACAAGATCAACAGTTGAAATCATACAAATGCAAACGTAAACATCTAGGAGTTTCTGAAGCAATTTAAAAGGGTTGATAGGTCCGAAAAATGCCAAACAGAGCAGGTTGTTGTTGGGGAATAGCTATGAAAGTCGCTAGCTAAATATCAACTTTTGCATTAGCAAGCTAGCTTAGCTGTTAGCCAACGGGTAACTGACACATCATTGAATGTTATCACTGCCAAGCAATCAGTGGTTATCTAGTGTGTGGTGTTACTTTGGTTTCCTATGAATGGGTCTTGATAATATTGTTAACATATTTTAGTGAGCAGCTAATGAAGTCAGTATAAACGAGCTAAATGTTGCTGAAAACTACTGATTGTTAACGTCAGTTAGCCAAGTTAGTCATTCAAACTGTCAGTTGCTATATCGGTATAACATGACAAAGTGTCTGTCAGGTGTGTCAATTTGGAACATTTGCTGCTAAAAAATAAAAAATAAATAAAGTAAATTTCATTATAAATTAACGTTACGTCCGGGTTATGCATTTCAAGAAATAGACTGAGCCCCAAGGTAACAACAGTTTGCTGTTGCTAACACCACTAGCATAACGTTAGCGGCTCACGTTGCTAAAGACAAACACGGTGCGTTTTATTCGCGCTTTAATTCACAAACACAGGCAGTTAAAACGCATCATTCCGCCTCTTTGCTGCGTGTTGTCACGGAGCTGGTGGTGCACGGCAGGCGGTCAAGAGGCACGCCACGCCGGCTATCCACGTCACTACAGCGCGAGGCTACAGCGGCCCGTCTTTTCCCTGGCTAACTTAAAATGGCGGTGAACGCTTAGCTAGCATGCTAGCGACCAAATTCGCTTGAGGGAGTGTAAAATCAGGTAAAACGCTCCGGCACTACTCGCCGGACGTCTCAAGAATTGTTGCTTTACTTACCTTTAAATCTGAGGTCGGAGGGAGGGTCGAGGATGAGGACTTGATCCGACTTTGACATTTTGGCTGAGGGGGATGCACTTGGTTTTGGTATCGGGGAGAAACTGACAAGTGGAAACCCTGGATCCCCTGCTGCCACCACTGAGCCAACTGCTGACTGAGCGCTGCGCACGAGCAAGTGGCTACAAATACGGGAACGCGCGAGCGCAGAGCCCTGTTGCGCGCCCTCGTGGCTCAGCGACTGATGTGATTATGGGGCAGAGTTAACTAGTTTTACTGCGCGTGAACCGAAGTACTCTGGAGGCAAAATACTTTATAAAATTAGAGGAGTCCTGATTTGACCCTTAACCGGTTAAATGTAAGTCACTTGGTTTGTGTTTGTGATTCAAGTAAACACATATAAATGAAAACATACTTTTTTCCTTTCACTTTCAGTTAGTTTCTACACTTAAAATCACATTGTCAACATGTTTTGACTATTGTATGTGGAGTCAACAAAATCATTTTTTTGCCTCATTGCGGTCCTGAAATGTTTAATTGCTAGTTTGACCATTTGAAGCAGTTTGTGACTTTGTTTTGAAAAGCATTGTATAAATAAAGTTCATTGTAATTATTTTTTAAACATCTATTCTATATATTCTATGGAAAAATATATTCTATATNACATATAAATGAAAACATACTTTTTTCCTTTCACTTTCAGTTAGTTTCTACACTTAAAATCACATTGTCAACATGTTTTGACTATTGTATGTGGAGTCAACAAAATCATTTTTTTGCCTCATTGCGGTCCTGAAATGTTTAATTGCTAGTTTGACCATTTGAAGCAGTTTGTGACTTTTCAAAACAAA
>NC_056474.1:4738544-4744314 GCF_008729295.1 Plectropomus leopardus | reverse complement strand
TTTGACCCACTGCAACTTAAATAAAAGTGATGCTGCAAAAGATTGTCTGAGATTTTACGAGCGACGCGGACATTCTTCAGCATCACTCGTAACAAAAATTCACACACTCCAGTATGTAAATGTTCTGCTGTGGGATGCATGAAGTGTTTGCATGCATCTGATTGTTGCGAAGCACACGAACCGCAGCCGGCATGTGCATTGTGGCGCTGCATTTTGCATTTTTGCGGCAAACGTCACCGATGCCGCCTACATCAAGCCCAAACAGCGCCAGTGTGAAAGTGCAGCTGCTGTGAAAGCATTTCAAGGTGAGAAAAGAGCTCTGAAAGATGAACACTTTTAATGGTGTGGGGGTTTACTTGGTGTGTCACTACAATAACTAACTCACAATCAATTAAGTAGCGTGTTAGCGTTCACATAGCTAGTTTAGACTTGTATCTGAGCATTTAAAGTTCATGACTTCGACATGGCACTTAGATCAATGTAGTTTTTTCTGCTTTACACTGAATGTGTTTGTAATGTTTTGTCAGTCCCCATAGTAACGCATAGTAACGCATAAAGCGCTCCGACTTCACAAACTCGGCATTTAAAATTGAATCAGCACAGTAAACTGAACATTAAAAGCTGTTCAAAGTTAGGATTTATTACGGGGCTTTTGTAATGGATTGCATTAGTTCGTGCTTAATAAACTGGTGGCTGTGAACACTGGGAGCCTGTAATAATGAGCTCTCAGTGTAATCAGGATTTGGATAAGCAGTGCTGCTGGACAGCTCAGTAGGACCCTGCAGATTCAGCTTACGTTAAGAGGCTGTCCAGTGTGGATATATGGACTGCTGAGTCAGCGTATGTAGCATGTATGTAATGTGAAATGTGCATGTAATGTATGTAGCATGTATGTAATGTGAAATGTGCATGTATGCAGCCTGTATGTATGTATGTGTGTGTGTAACTTGCACAGTAAAGATACAGCAAAGGGTGTAATGTTATGATGTGG
This sequence comes from Plectropomus leopardus, assembly GCF_008729295.1. Lineage (NCBI taxonomy): Eukaryota > Metazoa > Chordata > Actinopteri > Perciformes > Serranidae > Plectropomus > Plectropomus leopardus. The sequence goes on along the minus strand of NC_056474.1, from coordinate 4,743,323 downwards.
AAATCATGTTTACGAGTGTCATTTTTAAAAACTAACGACGTGATCACACTGGATGCAGAAGAGCTCGATGTTTAAAATGACGCACAGTCGCCCGTCGGATGTCTCCTGGCCGTTCGATTCCTTTCGTATGCTCTCTAGTCATATGTAGAGCTCCGTCTGTGTCTGCTTGCGTATGTGTGTGTGCTTGTCTTCTAGTTTCTCAGTTGTCAAAAGATAACTTGCGCTGCATTTGTGGCCAGCAAAAACCTCACAATTCAGTAAAGGGACACAAAATGATCACAAATGGACATACAAAAGAAGAAACTGAAAGTTTGCTTTTTTATTAAGATAAATGAAAAATTAAGGAAATTTCTCTGCTGCTTTTACTTTTTTGCTTTTTTAAAAATGTACACCCTTGTGTCATATTGAAGGTTTTTTTGTTGTTGTTAGTTTTGTAAAACACATTTGCTCTCAGCCTCGAAACCATCGCTGCAGATTGCATGAGCGTGAACAGCCAAACTGGATTACATGAGCGCAAAAATGGGCAGCACTAAACAGAAAATTGGCTCGCATTGCGGCACTTCTGCATCCAGTGTGAATCCGATGTAAGAAGGGCTGCGTATCAAACCTCTGTGCTTTTAAATACCAACAAAATGTGTTGTTGCACAGAGTTTCTAAAACTGCCAAGTACTGAAAGCTGCCAAACAATTACAATAAAGTTCTTGTGCATCAGAAAATCTCAGACGGATGCATCGTGTCAAAGACCGACTCGTTTAAACCAAAAAACTCTTGTTGACCACGTCTTCTATTAAAGAAGGGCTGTGGACCCAAACGGTCTAAGTCATGTGAGCACGTGATTGAGAGTGTGCAGGATTTTTTTGGTTAATACAGAACAAATATGTGGTCAGATTTGAAATCTTGTTTACTGAGTTCTCGATCATAGTTCAAATCAGCAGTTTTATTTGGCTCTGTGCAACTACTCGTTTTAGAATCATATTTCTTCAGAGAAAACCAAAAAAAAGGTATTTTAATGATATTCATACCAAAACTCAGTAATGAGCATAACTATAAAAATCATTTCAAAAGATACCCAGCCCGACGAGTAAGCTGTGTTTACAAAGTACAGCAAGTACAGATGATAGATGTGTGATTAGGTTAAGACCACAGACTGTATATGAAGATGGACAACATGACAGCTCCCCCAAAATTAAGCTATTCAAATTTGATCGCCCCCTGGTGTCTGACTGCAGTATAGGTCATAAAGCCCGCCCCTCCATATTAGTGAATGGGACAAACTAAAAGTGCAGATTTTTCCCAAAGATGGATTCTTTGGCTGAAGGTTCTCACCACCCTGATGTTTGTTCAAGTGATCGTTTTTATGATAGATTCGGTGTCAATGACTTTTTCAATTTTTACAGAAGGGGATTTTCCACCGTGATTGACAGCTGTCTCAGCCAATCCGTGTGCTCATATTTAATGTGGCTGCTCGTGATTACTCAATTATCTGTGTCAGTGTTTTATTTAAACGATTGCTGATTACATGAATGAAACAATGCAAAGAAAGTGTCAGCATGGGAGGAACATTTAACTTTGTAAAACCTCAGGGAGCCATTTTTATTTATTGATTTTCAATTTAAAATTTCACTTGACTCGAAAAAATTTGCAGGGAACTTGCTGTATTTGATGATGACAGTTTCAGTTTTGATTAAACATTTGCTAAAAAGCTAAACAAAGTTTTGTGTTGGGGTTTGTTTTATTCCAGGAAAGTCCGGAATCCGGAAAGATTTTCATTTTTCTTGTAAAAGCATATTGGTTCCTACTTTTGGTTATTGGTCACCTACTTATAATCTGTATCGGCCCTTTAAAAAAAAACAAAATCGCTCTATCTCTAGTGAGTGTGGACGCGTCGTCCGTTCTGAGGTGCCCACTTGATAACCCCAGTCACAGACCCACATCCACTCCACAAACTAAAAAAGGTCCCTGTTGATGTGTAATGAGACATCCTGATGTTTGATGCAGCCCATATTTAGAGTCATGTAGTCCAAAAATGACCTGGGCCTTGATAGACTTCTGTATAAATGTTTGCCTTGGATTGTGGCTGAAGGGATAAAAACATCACATCCTGTCCGGGTATTGATTGTCAACCTTCATCTACAACACAGTTGTTGTATTTCCATTACAAAGCCCTTCATTTCCCCGATGCCGTCATGTTGTCTGTCCCACAAAACAAAGCCACATCAAACACGACTTGTGGAGGGATGTATTTCCTCCCTGGTCTCTTTGATCTGGCTCTGTGAGCTCCTGCTCCTCGGACGGGGCTGCCTTTCTTTGGCACAGGCTCCCGTCTAGAGGCTAACCTCCCTACTTAGTTCAGGACATGCTGGATTTCACTTCAGTGGTTCTCTCCCTCTGCTTGTCGGGGCAGAATGACGTGGAGGCGACCAAAGCGGCCCCGGTGATGAACTCTGTGAAGGGCGACTCGTCGGCAGCCACGGTGCCCGTCACCGCCTCGCTGGACGACACAGAGATGAAGAAAATTCTGGATAAGTGCAAGAGGCTGCAAGCTGAGATGAACAAGCTGGCCGACGAGAACCGGCAATTAAAGGTTAGATGTGCTGATAAGTGATGTTCATAACATGATTAACACCGATGCTAAATATATCCCCACTGTGATGCCTGTTACGTGTATTTATACCTGACATTAACAAGTCCAATCGCTCACTATAACAAGTGTTATAACAAGTGTTATAGTGAGCGATTGGACTCAAAAAGTTCCCTCGTTGATTTAACATTTAATGACAGCAAATTTTGCTTCAGCCCTTCCAGATTTAAACGGGTAATACCGGCATCTTCACACAAACACCGATCAAAGAAAGCCATTTTTTACATCTGGTTCCCTCCGATTTTGTCAACCCAAGATGCATTTCAGCACCAAATATACAAAAGGCCAAACAGTGCAAATGGCTATCAAATGAAAGTTGCCCAAAACATTAAGAATAAAGCACACCACTGACGCTGAGCCACTTACACCACACCTGTGATCCAGAAAATAACTAAGTGAGCATCCCAAAAAGGTTGTTATGCCCCCAGAAAGGCTTTTGTAAATTTGATTGTTTCATCAAATGAATAATAATAAAAATAATTATTTGGTGTAAGGACCGATGTTGGTTGACAAATGTAATGCAGTGAAAGATGAAAACATATTTCTATATAGATATTTTATTGCACTTTTTGACAGGGTACATTTTTGTGTTGTAAACATGTTAAGAGTGAAGTTTTTTTTATAAACTGGCATAACAAAAAACATTTGAATGCAAAAAAATCAATATTGCCACTAACCATTGACTTATCCGAGACTGTGATGATGAACAACAAGAAAAAATATCATTATATGGAAAATTCCCACTTTTTAGTGTTTTTTCCATTTAAAAAAAACATTGGCATCATGTAAACAAGCTGGTATTTAAGGGATTAAAATCTTAAAAATGAATAAATATTTGGTAGTTATCATCAGGACTGATGTTGGTTGACAAATGCGATGCAGTGAAAACTGAAAAAATATTTACATATAGTATTTTTATAACACTTTTTAGCAGGGTAAAATTTTGTATCAAATGTGTAATTAGTCAGAAAATGGAAACAGTGCATGAGGGTTAAAAACATTTCAGTGGTTGTGAAATGATATAAAACACTGATCGACGTTCAGGGGAACCAACAGAATTAATCTATGAAAAAAAGAAAATGTGGCGATTGGAGGTTTGTGCCTGACGGTGTGCGTTCATGGGTTTGGGGTCAGCGGGACACGTTAAATTACAGTCACGGGCTGAAGGATGAAAAACTCTGAGTGCGTTTGAACGTGCTGTGTGTGCTGACTGTTTGTGCTCCTCGTCCTTTGTCACAGGAGGACGGTATTAGGATGAGAAAGGTACCGCGCTCAGATCACATGACGACAAACTCAACTAGCATCCTCGGCCGAGAAGCCAGCACCGCCTCCCTGCCCTCCCTCCTCGTCGTCATAGCAGCCATCTTCCTCGGATTCTTCCTAGGGAAGTTCATCTTGTAGACCGGGAGGTGCATGCCAGCCGTATCCCCCCCCGCCCCGGCTCCGGAATAAAAACAGGCCTGGAAAAACCGAGAAGTCTTTTGTGTTGACTTTGCCATATCATTGGTAGTGTGGCCTACAGTGAACACATCTGTACAGCATCATCCGAAGGCGCCGCCTTTTAACAATCTCACACGGTTAGTACACAGAGAGTTGAGAAAAGAAAGGCGACAAAAAAAAAGTGTTGCTCCTTTTTTTTCTTTTTTTTCTGTTTTTTTTTTTTTTTTGATGGCTGGATTTACAGGAAATGTGGCGGGACAATGAGAGTTGTATACTGTCAGTCGACACGGAGCAGTGAACCACGGGCAAAGAGGCAGACTAAAGATTCGATTTATTTCTCTCTCTCTCTCTCTCTGTTGTTTTTAATAGGAATTGAATGGAATGTTAGGTGTCTTGTAAATGTTGTTTTAAATCCTTTTAAACGAAAAAGGAAAGAACTTCCATCAAAAACACCTTGCTACCTGTTGCTGGATTGCCTCTGAAGTAAATTTGTTGGGTTTGTAATTTCTACTTCTTGTCTTGGAATGTCAGGTCCAGCTGGGGATAGGTGCCTCCTTCTTGTACATTTCTGTCCTTTCCTTTTCCTCACAACACCAATGCAGACTTTATATATTATTATTAATAATATTATTATTATTATACAAATCATATATTCCTTTTGAGGCAAATATTGACTGAAACAAGGTCTCCATTCTTAA
>NC_056474.1:3466714-3524263 GCF_008729295.1 Plectropomus leopardus | reverse complement strand
TCTCACTATGGATTAAGTTACCCTGCAGTATATAAAGTAGTTAAATTTAACTCCACCTGTACTTGCTGCAACGTTAAAGTGATGAACGCATTAATGCATCAATTAGTGCAATCCAATGAAATTATACATAGTACTCTGAAATGGTCTATTGCACGTAATGTAGAGATACAAAACATAAAGTTTCTAATCGTCAAAGTAATATAAGGGCAGGTATCGCCAATATTGATACTTCTCATAGAAAACAACTGAAGAGAATTTCCATATAATCTAACATTGTACAATTGACACTGACATCGCAAAACAATGTGAGTAATAACCATAGTGATTATTACTTTTATCACCCATCAGTGATATTTGTCTCTCAAAAGCTTCTCTTTCTTATTCTTAAGTTTTCTCACTCATGATGAACTTTTGATATTTTGTCTGCAAATACAACAATTAGTGTTTTTCATTTTCACATTAATGTGCCAGAAAAAACAAATTAAACTGTTTGCTCTTAAACAATGATATTTTTGTAATATTCAATTAGTAGAAGAGTCTTCACTTTGTGCAAAAGAGGGTCACTTTTAGAAAGTATCTTACCACCACAATAGCGAGACAAACTGAAATGTCTCCTTTCCAGACTGAGAGATTTGTTAAGCCTGGTATTTCTGCACTGGTGTGTTCTAGGAGCTAAAGGGAAAGATGGAGTCCCTGCAGCCGCTGATCCCTGTCCTGGAGCAATACAAGACAGACGCCAAGCTCATCTCCCAGTTCAAAGAAGAGATCAGGAACCTGTCTGGCGTGTTGATGGGTATCCAGGAGGAAATGGGAGCCTACGACTACGAGGAGCTGCAACGGAGGGTCCTAAACCTGGAAAATCGGCTCCGCAACTGCATGAGTAAACTCAGTGAGTCCATCTCAGAAAAGTAGATTCAGGCACGGTGACCTCAGATTATGCAATGGCACAGGGACTGTAGACACATTTATTGCAGCTATCTGCAGATTGGCATTTTAGATAGAGAGCAGGGGGCAGTAGAGCGTCTACTGGAGGCAGAAATAATGCTGAGAAAATGTTATGTATTTGGAAAAAAATATATCATTTTCATATTAAGAAAAAACAAATAGCCATACACCTTGTTTACTGATACAATAGTGAGTATACCTCTTTAACAGGTTAAGTCGTACGTCAGCAGAGAGAGTGATACCTGCGTGATTGAATTTGGCACTTAAAGCACTTAAACTGCACCTCAAGGTTCAACTCATATCTATTTTCTGTCACTGTAAGTGAAAAAACAGAAAAAGAAAAAACCAAAGAACATTTGTTCAAGCTTGAGGTAAAAGCTGGAAGCATCATGAAGCTTTTTCACTCCCACTGCTGATTTTAAAAAAAGTTCAACTGAGGCTCATACAAACTCACAATTGTTGTGTTATGCACTCAAATGTTATTTCTAAATACCAACACTTTGTCATATCCCTCTGTGTCTCAAAATGATGCACAGGGCACCTTTTTTTAGTGTTGCTACGTGATGCACAGCTGACCTTTGACGACCAAATTATAATCTGTTCATTGCTGAGTCCAAGTGAGCGTTTGTGTCAAAAGCTCACTTGGGACATTGCGTTTACAAGAATGGAACAACAGACGGATGAACAGCCCGCAAACATAATGCCTCTGGTCACAGCTATTGCTGGTCTGTAGGCAAATTTAAAAGGATCCTGTTTTGGTATAAAATATTTAGACTTGTTACACAGATGAGATAAATGCTTTGGCACTAATTACATATTTATGTCACATGACTGATATCAGCGCACGATGACCTTATGCCAGTTGCATAACATTACATTAAAACATCATTGACTTTTAGTTTAATAATCATAACAATAGATAAGTCTTATATAGCACTTTTCTAAGTACTCAAAGACACTTTACACAAAATGCAAAAAGAAAACAAATAGAAATAGAGAATACAAAATACTGAAAGACACTAACATGAAACAAAAGAACAAATACAAACATAATACTTTTTACTGTCAGTTGCTTTTTTTAAGATTATTTTTGGCATTTTTGCCTTTATTAGACAGGACAGAAGATTGATAGCATGAACGGGGGAGAGAGAGGGAATGACATGCAACAAAGGGCCGCGAGCTGGAATCGAACCCGCGGCCGCTGCAGCAAGAACAACTGCCTTCATTTATGGTGCGCCTGCTTTATCCACTGAGCCCCCCGACGCCCCTCAGTTGCTTTCTGTTGGGGGTGGGTTAACATCGGGCATAGTTGAAGCCCTGTGCGTCTCATAAGGACACCAAAGGGTGGATATCACATGTAGACAAGCATGACAAAGCGACTGTATTCGACACCTCGGGAACTGGCTGGTTTATCGTATCTATTTCTTTGTATTTTGAAAGCTTGTGATTCCTACTTTGCCATTTGCAGTGTTGACACTGAAACTCTGTAGTTCCTTGTTTCATTCATTGATGTTTAACTCATCTAATTCAGCCTCCAGCGCAGCATTACCTCTGACAAAGGTTTGTATAACCAAACTCCAATTTGCCAACTGCCATGTTATCAACACTGATGGAGCCTGTCAAAGTGTCGACGTGAATAGCCAACATGTGAATGCTAATAGGAAGTGGCTGGAAGTCTGCCTGGGCTCGAGATGATTGCTTAAGCATTCATTGTGCACGAGGCTTTGATTGATTAGGTAAAATAGCAGTTAAATACTTAATAGAGAACTTGCAAGCTTGTGTGCAAGTGATAGCCTTCTGTCATTTGGTCCAATTAAAGTTTCTGGAAAGATGAATTAAGTGCAGCTACTTCAAATATTAAACCATGTGGAATAAACTGTCACACAGGTCTGACACAAAGGAAGACATTTTACTAGTTGCAGCACTGTGGCAGCTTCTCTTGTTATCCTTATTTCTATAATAGCAAAGAAAAGCATTTGTCAGTGTCCAGATGCCGAGCACAAACAGTCCAGATCTCGATTTTTTTTTTTTTTTTTTTGTTTAGCCATTAAAGCAATCCAATGCTTTGAGATTTATTCCAGTCCTACCATCATAACACTGGCTGTGGTTTTGTCATGTGGAGCTGGTGCAGTTTGTGCTTTATGTGACCAGAGCTGTGTGATGTGTTCGCAGCATGTGGCAAGCTAATGAAGATCACTGGCCCGCTGACTGTGAAAACTTCAGGGACCAGATTTGGAGCCTGGATGACCGACCCACAGGCGTCTCCCAAAAACAACAGGGTGAGCCGAGTTACTGTTCTTTGCAGTGTGTTTCCAGCCTTTGAAGCAATGCAGGGCAGTTTATTAATTTACATACAACTGCTTCCCTCCTGTTGTTCAGTGGGGAGAGATGCTGTGGAATTACAGCATTATACTCACTGAAACTTTTTTTGTATACTTAACTGCTAAGATCAAACATTAAACTCAATATCCCTTGATGGATACCTTGTTTGGACATTCTTTTGTGTGAACACTTACTCAAAACACTTGTAATGGCTTTTAGTGCAGAGCCTTCATCAGTGTTTGAAAGAATGGGTAAAAGCAAAGCCTTTACATTCACTGCAAGATGACTCAGGCTTTATCAATTATCCAGTGAGCAAGAAGCACATTAATGGCCAGCCTTTTCAAGGATGCTACACCTTCAAACAAAGAAATTTCAAAATAAAAGCAGTCTGTTAATTAAAACCACCATGCAAAAAGTGGAAGAACAAAGTGATGAAATGAGAAATAAGGAGAGAATCACCCAGTGGAGGTTTTTTTCCACATTCAGAGTTAGTCACCAAACTGCATTGTGTGTGTCCTTGAGGCTTAAACTAACATCCCAAGACATCTCCCTCCTCATATACATTTGCAAAGCCACATTTTTAATACAAAAACTGCAGAGGCAGTGTATTCACACTCAGTAAATCCAGGGCCACAGATAAGAGAGTCTTTATTTTGTCAGCCATAACTACATACATTATGCCCGACTAAGTTAAGGCTTTCAAAGAGTAATTCGCTTTGCTTTGAACATTTTAAATGTTTGTTAAACTCTTTGTTTATGCCCATGTGTGCTTCTTCTGCTCTCCCTGCCTTTTGCTGACACTATAGGTATTTTTACGCAGAGATCATGCGATAGGGCCGCAACAAAGCCCCCCCTTTATACCGCATTGTTACTCAGAACCAAACCGCGGCAGCATCCTGCCACTCCAATGTGTCATCCACCTCTAGCGTGACATATAATATATGTGTTGGCAGCACTTGCTAAACAATACCATGGCATAACATGTCAATAACAATCATTTACCTTTTCCGTTATATGGCGCCTAACCTTGTCCTCTGCTCTGGGGTTTAAGGAGCTCCCAAAACTCATTCTTCTTTGTATTAGCCGCTATGCTGACAGCAGCTTTTTAAATCTCCCGCAGTGAGCCGCACATTGCTAGGTATGATGCATACTAAAAGCTGCTAAATATTTTTGGCATTTGGCATTGATCATTCTCATTTATGGCTTTATAGCATTATTTGGGTAATAAGATGATCATAAACATTTTCTCTGCATCTACTCTGTTGTATTCCCTCATGAACTCAATGTTCGTGTTATTTTCTACCTCTTTGTCTTTCCACCATTCTCTCCTCTGTGTAAGAAGCTCTTAAGCCTCTTTAGGCCCAAACACACCAAGTCCATCACTGAGCGTTTGGCCTCCATCAAAATGTCTGGCTGCTGGATCTTTTTATATCCTTTTCATGTATTTCCTGTGTTCAGCAATCCGTATTTTAAATGAAATTGTTATTATCATGTAGATGACTTTTTTTTTTTTTTTAACTTGCAGGTGATTGTAACTTCACCAATGACTGAATAATTAAATATAAAAGTGTTTCTTGTACAGCTGGCAAAGTTTCTTGTAACTAAACATCACAGAAGCATTGTCTTTATCTACTTGTCCTCAGGTCTGGTACATGGACAGCTACACCAACAACAAGATCGTAAAAGAGTATAAGTCAATTGCTGATTTTGTGGCTGGAGTCGAGTCGAGAACCTACAACCTGCCGTTCAAATGGGCCGGAACCGACCACGTGGTGTACAACGGCTCTCTGTACTACAACAAGATGCAGAGCAACATCATAGTGAGGTATAGCTTCGAGACGGGCCGTGTGGTCACCCAGAGGGCCCTGGAGTCGGCGGGCTTCCATAATGTGTACCCCTACACCTGGGGAGGCTTCTCCGACATTGACCTCATGGCAGACGAGCTGGGCCTATGGGCCGTCTACGCGACCAACCAGAACGCTGGCAACATCGTCATCAGTCAGCTGAACCCGGACACACTCCAGATCCTCAACACATGGAACACGGAGTACTCAAAGAGGAACGCCGGCGAATCTTTTATGATCTGTGGGACGCTCTACATTACCAACTCCCACCTGACCGGCGCCAAGGTGTACTACGCGTACTCCACTAAAACCTCCACATACGAGTATACAGACATTCCCTTTCATAACCAGTACTTCCACATGTCTATGTTGGACTACAACGCCAGGGACCGCGCCCTCTACGGCTGGAACAACGGCCACCAGGTCCTGTTTAATGTTACACTTTTCCACATCATTAAAACTGAGGACGACTCTTAAGCAGAGGAACATAACTTAAACATGAAAGAAATTATAAAAACACGGATGGTTGCACCTGAATGTTCTAATAAATGTCATAGACTGTATAACAAAGATGGATGACATGACAGTTTCCTAAAAGTGAAGCCAAAATATCTTGATTGACCCCTGGTGGATGGATGCAGTATAGGTCATAAACCCCCCACCATGATAGCGAAAGAGATGTAAATTTTTGAATCCTAAGATAGAGAAGGAATGAGCCACCCTACTCTCCCTACGATTGGTTAGTACTTGTTACCTTTGTTGGTTGGACTGGTTAGAATAGGCAAGAGGAGTGGGATTGGTCATAGTAGGAATGTCAGGATAAGCCAATCAGCCAACACTTATTTGTGAATGGGACATGAACCATACTAAAAACTTAAAGTACACATCCCCAAATTGGTTTCTGTCATTTAAGGTAGATCTTATCCATGCCGCTCTCACTTGGCAGCATTTCTTGACGTTCTAGGGTAATACTGTAGTATTAAGAAAGTCCACTTAGTGAGCGGGAAGGGAGGTGAATGGGTTGAGAAAATTCTTAACTTTCATTGCAGAGCCCGCTGTTACTGTCCTATGTCTTAATATAAAGTTAATCAAGTTATTTTAATGACAATGTAGTGTGCTAGTGTGTTAAGCATACTATGCTAGCATGTTATGTATGTCTTGTGATATCATATAACAAGATGTAATACGAGGTTAGTAACAAACATACTTATTTTCAGCCAAGCCATTACGTTGTTACGTTGTCATTAAGTTCTTTTTTGGGGGGGGGGGGGTGTAACCTACGTTGTAAGTTTATTTTGAAAATGGCTGTACGCCTTAAACTAGCAGGAACTGTACATTTTCTCTGAAAAATGAAGTTTATTTTGAAAAGAGACAATGCATGTAACAAGCGTAAATTGATTCACGGTCCCTAAACATCCAAAACTGATGCAGGAAGAGTGCCTAGTTTGTCATATTTTGACGCAAAGAGGCACTGGCCAAGCATTAGTATTTGATGAGTTGGGAGTATGTGTGAATGTGTTGTCTTATTGCGCTGCTGTTTGGGAAAGTGTTCAATTTTCTAATACGTTTAGTTTTAAATATTTTTTGATGCTATGAAATGCTATGAAACAGGTGTTTGACATATTTGACAGCTGTGTGTGCCAATCGGTGTGCTTGCGATCAGTGGCACTGCTTGGGATTGGTCAGAGGGGATTATAGACGGGGACCTGACGTCACAAGTGCAAGATGTCAGCAACCGTATCCAAGATATTTTGGCTTCATTTTTGTGGGAGTAAGTGGAGACACGTTGTTCATTGTTATATTCAGTTTATTATTTATTTGTCATTTTCCTGATTAGTTTTGGGCATTTTATAGATATGTACTTACTCAGATCGTACCATTTGCCTGTTTTCATATGAAATGTTAACGAAGATTCTCTATGTGGAAACGTGACACTTTCTCTTTAAAAATAAATGGCTGCATAAACTTAAAACAAATTGGGTACATTTTACAACAGATTGCAGGTGACACATTTTCAACAAAATAATGGCACTCTGAATTAACTTTCTCTAATTTCCCCATTCCCCTTTCTCTCCAAAATGAAAGCTTTTTTTTCCCAAAATGAAGTCCTCATATTTATAATGATTTTCTCATCCAGTATTGCATTTATTCATGCCCCCCTAATTTATTCATATTTTGACTGTGTTCACTAATTGTTCGTTTCCATTCTTTCCTTGCCATTTATTCATCATCATCTGCTAATTTATTCCTGCCTTTCGCTGCCTCCATTTAGCTTTCAATTTATCCTTGTACTTTTCCTTTCAGAAGTTTTTTTGTACATGACCTTGTACAAGACAATGAGAAATGTGGTGAACCATAATGCACCTGTATAGTTACTGTACTTGGCTTTTTTTGTGTCCATGAAGATTCTTCATCCAGGTCATAGGATGTCTTGAAGCACTGAGTCAAAGTACTTCAGCAAACAGCAGATCTGGTTGCCTTTGACTCAGTACTTTGAGATATTAGCTTTTTTGTAATTTCAGCAACAGTTTGTATGCCTTATTCAGTGCAGTAAGTTCTGTAAGGATAACAGCTGTCGTGCATGAATGTTGGCTATCCTAATAACATTTTTACTGTAACTGTATATCTGTGTATTTTGTATCGGCACGACATCCCATTCTCCTCTCTAGCTATAATCATGGTAAAGATCCATTTATACAGACAGCAGTAGATCACTTTAATAAGCATTCATTTGTGTAAATAAGAAGTTACATAACCGAAATAAAAGTATTGTTTTCATTAAGTCTGTGTTCTGCGTATTGGTGTTCTCAGACTAACAGCTTGGTACATTTGTTCAAGAGGCTTCTCTGCAACCAAAATGGAACTGAAAAGCATAAAAAACGAAGCACTGCATTATAATTTAACGTGACGTCACTTTAAATTATAGAGCGGAACAATGCTTTTCTGCCAAAGACGTTATTTCATTGTCCTCTAAAAGGACACAGCGACTCAGGTTTATTCTCATTTCCTGCACTGCCTCACTCATTTTACATAGCTGTAACTCTTTGTCAGACTTTTATCACATTAAGAGATATTTGCTGTTGGCCTGGTTGCTCTCAGTCAGAGGAAAAAAAACACTTAACATCGAAGTAATACCACAATGTAGAAATACTCTGTTAGAAATCAAAGTTGTGCATTCAATTTTTTTACTTTAAGCAGTAGTTGGTAATTAATTAAATTGGAAAAAAATTGGAAATTAAACTTTCGTCATATTTTTCACACAGCACAAAATGAGAGATAATCTGGAAAAAAACAATCATACTCCTCTGCCTACACTATTGCCTCGTGGTGCTCCAAATGGCATTACTGCACGTGAATGAAAACAAGCAATCAAAGCGGAGGAGTCTCATTCAGCTGTCAATCACCAATCAAGAAACTGATTTGAATCAAGATTCAGCTCAGCTCAAGGCTGGCACCAAAGATTAGTGTCACCAATTCAATACCCAAATGTGTCCCCTTCTGATCCTGAGTTTTGATATCAAATAATGACTACAAAAGCGTTTTTGAAGAAAATTATGATGTCACAGTGAAGCTGACTTTTGACCTCTTGGAGATAAAATGGCATAACGAATGTGTAAGATTTTGTCATAATTAGCTTATGAATTTTTAAGTTATGGCCAAAAACATGTTTTGTGAGGTCACAGTGACCTTCACCCTTGACCACCAAATTCTACTCAGTTCATTGTTGTGTCAAAATGTACATTTGTGTCAAATTTGAAAAAGTTCCCTGAAGGTGTTCTTGTGTGTGTTCACAAGAATGAGATGGATGCAAGGTCACAATAGTAGCCTTAAGCTTTAACCACCAAATTCTAATCAGTTCATTGCAGAGCTAGGCAATATGGGGAAAATGAAATATCACAATATTTTCTAACAAATAATTACAATAGAATATTGCGACAATGTTGCAGGGTTGACCATCGGTGTTTTCAAAAAATATTCACACAATGAGACTTTTAATAAATAATTATCAGTAATGTTAATATAATGACTGAGTGCTTGAGTGAGTAGGTTTAGAAATTACATCACTTATCTGTTATGCAACATTTAAAACCAGGAGAAGACAACACTTGGAATATTACAATATCTGAAATCTAAGATGATATCCAGTCTATATCACAATATCAATAAAGTATTTATATATTGTCCATCCCTAGTTCATTGTTAAGTCCAAGTGAACATTTGTGCCAAATTTGAAGAAATTTCACTGAGGTGTCCTTTAACTATCACGCTCACAAGAAAGAGACAAAGTCACAGCGACTTTGACCTTTAACCTATGATCATTACAATCTAATCAGTACTTTGATGAGTTCAAGTTGACATTTGTGCCAAATTGAAGAGATATCACATTGACGAGAACGAGACAGACATATGTACATACAGATAGACAAGCCGAAAGCACTAGGCCACTGGCCACAGCTATCGTCGACACTGAGGCATAAAAATCCTCAGAATTTTTATATTCAACATAAATCTGAATGCCCCAGAGGAGATTTACTGAGTGTTATAATCATAATGTGATGATTCATCATGGAGGGACAAAAGAAACACTGTTATTATTATTCTTTTACTTCGATAAACTGCCCATCATGAGATGGCTGCAAGTAACAGATAATAAACTCACTAACTAACAGGATCATTAACCGCCAGCAGCCAGGTCAAATATTAAAAGTTACACTTTTAATTGGCTGCCTTGTGAATAAAACCCAACACAAAAATATTACTTTCTCACTTGATTTCTAGGAATGCTCACGTCAAACAACATAATGTGCAGACAAGAGAAATTATCTTTTCTAAAATAAACATGACAATTAACGTACAATGAAAAGACAGAAAGACAAGAACTGGATAAGAATTATGCAATGATTGAGATTCTCAAGTACCATTTTATAGAGACACTGAAATCCGAGAATAGAAGTTCATTATGAACAAATCCAGTTCTCAAGCAGCCAGATTTGACACAAGCATTCTTGTAAGGTTAATGAGGGAGGCAGATCTCTTCACAGTGTAAAACATTTGCAAGTTTCCAAGAAACTGAATGTAGCGCTGAGCCCTAAAATAAATCTTTGTTTCGAGGATCATGAATTTGTGAGAGATGTCTTGTGGGAACTGACGTGGCCACAAAGATACTGACTCATGTAAACAAGTGAGATGAGAACTGAAATCTCGTGTTGATCACAGGATTTTACTGCTCAGTGCCAACCGAGCTTGTTAAGAGTCACACCTTTTGCAGACTCATTAGGGAGCCTTTCTGTGGCGAGGAGGTGTGATTGCACGGTGCGTGCCGTGACCTTTTTAGCCATCCACTAAAATTTTCCTGTCGATATTTAGAATTTGTAATATTACTAAATCTAACACAAAACTTTGTTTAAATGCCTTTAGCAAATGTTTAATAAAACCGAAACTTTCAACATCATACACAGCAAGTTCCCTGCAACTTTTTTTTTTTTATCAAGTCGAGTGAAAATTTAAATAAGAAATGAATAAATAAAAATAGCTCCCTGAGGTTTTACAGAGTAAAAGTTCTCCCATGCTGAAACTTTCTTTGCAATGGTCAAAATTAAATGCCGACACACACGATTGGCAAAATGCTAAATATTGGCCCCAATAATCGTCCAGGCCAATAATCTGTCGAACCCCAACCAATAGTCGTTCCTACAATATTGTCACATTGAAGAGGGAATTTGGTATAAAAAAAATTAATTAAAAAATGTAAGGTTTGATTTTTTTTCTAGCATTAATTCAGTGCTTTTGAGGAGATTTAAACATATGAAGATATATTGTATATTGAGATGTCAGCCCGTAGCGTTAAGCCCTAATGCATACACACACCTATATGGACACACCGATATCCACTGACCACCCAAGGCTCAATCTCAAACAGATCAGTTTTGTAACTCCCCTCCAGGTCAGATCAATGCAGGTCAGCCAGACAGGAAGCATCTCAAAGGTCAGAGAGGCAGCCACAGTAACTCTGTGCTTCAGGAGATACAGTATGGATCTTCTGAGATATTGATCCCTGGAGTGCAAAGACCTGTGTCAAAGATCTGTATCAATTCATATGCTTCTTACAGCATTGAAAAGCATTAAATCTGGATTCTGTAATTGAACTACTATACCTTGTACAGCTGTAGGTTTCAGGGCTCTGTTAAATACTGACAGGAAATTAATCCAATACTGCACCTTTAACATGTTACAGAACTACCACCTATGAAAGCTCCTCCTCACTAGAGCTCAATGAAGCACAATCTTACCAATCCACCGACTGACACCACCGGCCAAGCTTCAATTTTTCTATTATTACTCAGTGAAGCCCACTCGTGTTCACTCAAGTTTTACTTCTTTATTAGTGTGCTCGCTTTAGCATAACACACTCTTGTTCAGTTGGTTTTTATGAAGTGCTTGTTCACTTCTCACTGACATTTATTCATTAACTTTTTTATGTGGATCCATAAATGCACGTTTTGCAGGTAAGTTTTTTCCATGCAGCTCTTAACTAGGGAGTCCTTCTGTGGGTATGACCGTAGAATCAAGCACCCCAAACTATATATCGTTCGAACATAGTTCATTGACCAGCAACCTAAAAGTAAACCTCTTGTCCTTTTGTTAAATGGTAAAACTAAACATCATGTACTCCAATTTTACAATATTTATCAAATCTGGTTTAAATGTTCAGTAGGTAACGTTTAAAACATAACAAAGAATAAAGAGCGTAAAAATCCACTCTGCGGTAGAAAGGGAGCAGATGTGGATGGCTCAAACAAACAGCAGACTTTGGCCCAGGAGACTTATGTTTGAGACCAACTAAGAGGTGTTTTTTGGCAACATCCACAATCTTTAGTTACAATACTCAAGTAGTTTTGTTGTCTAAACTAAACCGTGGACCCCTTGCTTGAGTCACCTCACATGAATCATATCAACCACAATATTTTCCTAACCATAACCAAGTAGTTTTGCTGCCTAAAACCTAAGCATCGACTTCTTCTTAAGCTACTTTCATGGCGTGGGAATCATCCTTACAACAGCAAGCTCCTGCTGCTACAGTCCACAGCTGCGATGACAGGCAGGTGCTTTGGTGAACACTGCCAGAAGCGTGTGGATGGATACTGTACCAAGACAACAGAAATTACTGAAATTACCAAAGATTTCAACATATTTGGACAATTTACCAGTTATCTGAAGTGTTGTGGAAATCTTATCAAAGGCCCAGTTTTTCTTCTGGTTGACCTTAGAAGTTTCCAGCACCATAACTCCAGGTATTCAGACCCCCCCCCCACACACACACACACACACAGACACACAGACACACACAGACACACACTCCACTTTTTGCTAATTGAAATGACTGGAGGAGGGACTTACCATGAGCAGTGTGAAAGCCCCATTACCATCATGTTTATGAGGCTGCATTTTTTTTTAGCACATCGACACTGATCTGACGTCCTTTTAGTAATGCCTTGAGCTTCAGCCCATGAAAATATGACAAGTCGGGATGAGATCACGTTGCAGTGTCAATCACACAGGCCCCCCGTCCTCCGTGCCTGCTCCCATTGAGTCAAGCTCAATATCTTCAGCGCACAACTTTAGGAGGAGATTAGCAAACACAATGCCGAAAAACAACCACCAGAAATGAATAAAATGCCCATCCTGTCTTTTTATACAACAACGGACGCAGCAACATACAAAGCAAGCTAAAAAGAAAGAGCTGAACCCAGCCTGAGCCAGCATCAGTTTTAAATCATATAAGGCCCTGTAACTCTGTCTACCTTGGAAATGTTTACTCTCGTTGTATTTCTATCCCCAGTATAGCAAGAATGTGTTTGAATAATCTTTAATATTTATTACCCTCTAGGTCACCGTTTCACCTGGAGTTCATACAGGAAGAGGAACTCCTCTGTATGTCGTTGCTTTAGCTTCATGAGTATTAACTTCAGCTGAGTTTTGTAGAAATCACGCAAAACTTCACAAAATTCAGCATTGCTCTACTCTTCCTCCTTCCATAAAAAATACAATAAAACTGCATGAAATTACACAGCAAAACAACAAACAACATGCAGGGAGCACTAAAGATAATAAAACCCCCAGCAGGAATTGATTTATAAATAAAGACAGCACACAAACGAGTAGAAAAGCAAGTTGGGGGGCCGAAGGTGGAGGGGCCTCTCGTTAATAAAGGCAACATTACAGAGTGAGTAATTGCTTTTTAACAGACAAATCAGTGCAGTTAGATAACAAGGCCGACATGGTATGCTAGTTTTTTTAGTTAACACATCATGATATGCCTCAGATGTTTAGTCTCCTCTTTGTTTCTTGTGATGTCAACTCAAATGAAACAGATGCACAAAGTGACAGGGTGTTAACATTGTGGATTATCTTATTCTGTTCATTGTGTTGCTAGGTAACAGCTTGGGCTCAAATTTATTCCCTGTCAGCTGTTGATATTAATATACACCGCAACAGGAAATAAACCCAGACTAATTTAAAATGCTGAATGTGAAACAGTCTACAGAAATGAAACAGAGGCCAAAGTACATCAGTGCAACTTTTTTTGTGGAGAGCCATTACCCATTGTCCAAATGAGAAATATAATTACTCGAGTCCATTTGATGCCATTTGTGAGCATCCACTGGGAACCCTTATTTATCATTATTACAGTATGAACATTAACATCTGCTGACCAACAATGTGGATGACTTTAGCTGTCAGCCCCGCTTTGCCAACACAAAAGGATTAGAATAAAATGATATGTTTAGCACTGCGGAAATTACAAAGTATATTTCTGATCATTCTGATTACAGCATATGACGCTACAAATCATCCCGACAGCTGTGAGCCACAACAATCAGCCACAACATTAAAACCACTGACATCTGAAGTTAATAACTTCGATCCTCTCGTTACAATGCAATGTTCTGATGTGGAAACCTCGGGTCCTGACATTTATGTAAACTTGACGTGCACTTTCCACCCACGTCACAGACCGAGTGCACACCACGGTAGCAAAAGCACTTCCCGATGGCAGTGGCCCCCCAAGCAGGACAATGCTCCTTGCCCTACCACAACTGCTCACGTATGGCCCGAGGAACATGACAAAGAGCTCACGATTGACCTTCCTCCACTGGCTTCCAGTACGCTTTAGGATATTTGTTAAGGTTTTTAATAGGGATGTACGATAATATCAGCATGTCATCAGTATCAGCCAATATTGGCTTTAAAATGAAATAGTGATATCGACCAACATGCTCATTTCTGCCGATATGATGAACCAATATTTATTTGTTTTGTTTTGGGGTTTGTTTTTTTTATTGACAATGTGAACATGTAAAAAACATCAGTCTTTAGTTGAAGTACACCAAAAAGCATTATAGCAGAGGAGACTTGATGATCACTAAAATTAGATGAGGAAAAAAGTGTATACACTGATATTGATTATTGGCCAAATAAAAGCGGAGCAGACACCGGCTGAGACATCAGCAGAGACACCGGCGGAAAATGAGACCAGAGCAGACATTCAGAGAAAACAGCGGCGACACCAACAATGACACCAGCGTAGACACCAGCGCGAATGAGAGCAAGCTGACATTTGGAGACACCGGCAGAGAATGAGAGCAGAGCAGACATCAGCGACATTCGGAGACACAGGCAGAGAATGAGAACGGAGAATGAGGGCCAAGACACCGGCCAAGACACCAGCCAAGACACCGGCCAAGACACCGGCCAAGACACCGGCAGAGTAGTGGACGTTTCGAGACACCGGCGGCGAATGAGAGTGGAGCGGACACCGGCAGAGACAACAACGGAGAATGAGAGCGGAGTGGTACCAGGTGAGCTACTGGGCTCCCCTTTAAGTATACTTAAAACTGTTAGAAGTTATATATATGTATATGTGTGTGTGTGTGTGTGTGTGTGTGTGTGTGTGTGATATCACACATATTTACTTTACTTCACTATTTACTTTATCTGTAGATTTAATGTTGCAACTATATTATCACTGGTGTGTATTAAAATAGGACTCAAGCATCCCTTGTTGTACTTACTCAAACACCAAAGACAGGCATTGCATCAGAAAAACACATGAAAGGAAAAGAGCAAAGAGACAGACCTTTCTGCATTAAGATGGATGGCATTATGTCCACAAATATATGGGGAGAAACAGACAAACTGAAAGAATGACATTCTTAAGAAATTGCATTTTTTTAAAGCAGTTTTTCATTTCTCTTGGCAATTTCCGATCTAACTGAGGGAAGTTGCTTTCAAACATCAATTCAGTTTCGATCGTGTCAGGTGTTCTCTTGTGCAATCGAGGCACGTATGAGGGAAGTGAAAAACAGTTTGAGAGCTCAAGACAGAGCTGCAGACTGATGTCTCTAAAACAAGTCAACTGTGGTGATTGAAGTCATTAAAGTTAACAGCTATTGGTGGCAGGGAACACTTCGACTCTACATTTAAAGCAGGACTATAACAAGACGAAATTTAGCCTCCATCGAAGGCCCTCCTATGTATGTCACACTTTATCATGGGGCTTGTTTCCAGATGAGTAAAAATTGGAAATTGTAATTTAATTGCCGTAACACTGTCACTTTCCTGAATAAATTATGACCACCTCAGTTAAGATTTTTTTTCCCTAAGTGTTTTTATTCCTCTTAAAGCATTAAAGAACTTTTTAATACATGCATTTTTTTTCAACGTCATTGAGAGGACAGCGTGTTTGAATTTTCAACTAAAGAAATATGTATTTCATGAACCAAAGAATAATATAGGATAGCTATACAGTTATTTATATTTTAAATGCTTTAAAACTTGTTTGCTTGCATTTTTTTTTGTTTTCACAGAGATATGAACAAGACAGTACCACAACATCAAGACAACTAGAGTCAAAACCTCATGTTTGTAGGCCTCTGCGCACAAGTCAAGTTACACTTACGGTTTACATCCATGTCTGTGTAAACACGGAGGATTCACACACATCCATCTTTGTGACTTTTGAGACAAGTTTGAGGACGCTCCCTCCAGGTGTTCTTGAGATATTGTGTTCACGAGAACGAGACAGATGCAAGGTCACAGCGACCGAGGCTAGTATAGAGTTAAAATACAGTAAATATGATGCTCTGGTCCTAAATTCTTCAAATTATGAATGCATATTTCTAAAGAATAAACTTATGCTGTTGATTTCTTTGCCCAAAAAATGTCTACTAAATTGTTGAAAACTGACTGAAGGTCTAAAACTATTGACTGCATGACAGCTTTTTACTAATTCCACATAGAGTATGTGCAGCCGAGTAGGAAGATGCTCCTTTTTATACATGCAGCACCTAAAAGGGAAAACATTTCTGCATTTGTAGCTCATTTTGTTATCTGATCCCTCTCATTTAATCTTTAAAGAGTTAACTTTAAGTTCTCTTTCAGTTTATCTAATTAATTTTATTTATATTTTGAGAAAAGTACTTTTTTTGCGAAAATCCTAGACTTTAAGTTGCTCACCTTAATTCCTTCAAACTGTTGATCATCCCTATTCTTAATTTCTCAGCAAATTTGTCAGCTACCACTACAAAACGTGCTTTAAAAAGACAACAGTTTTTCTGCTTTTAAAACCCCAGGCCAGTCCACTTTGTACGAACAATGATTAGATTCAAAGTGTCAGCACCAAAATTCATCTTTAATGGAAATATAACAGCTGGAGACAGTAACACCCCCACAGAGAAAATAACGCAACTTTTAATGCAGGGGTTGCCATAGTGGGAATTAAATCACGAGCCGTCTTCTAAATATATAATACAAGAATAGACACTTCATGAACAAAGAAACAAACGTTAAAAGAAGACACAAAGGCAAAGTAACACTTTCCCTCATTTCTGAACAGCACTGCTCTATAATTCCACCAACGGCAATTATTGACAAAAACATGTACTCGTGAGCAGCATAAATTTCACATCTCCTCAAGCTGTTTCGGATGATCAAAGCTACTGTAAAGTCTGGTCTGTCCACCAAACCGAGCTGAACCCAGAGGCAGGAGTTATCGTCTGAGATCGTCTTAGATATTTCATAGAGGGAGATAAAGTAGAGGAAATAGCGGCTAGAATACTTCTGAATATATCACGTTTTGTCTGGGTCTTTGGCTGAGTAATGCCGATAGATAAAGATGGATGGAGACTGAGAGACTTTTGTCCTTCCGCACCAATTGTGTTCATTTTGAATGTCACTTGTTCCCACGTTTGCATTTCTGTATTTGGCTGCGCTCCTCTGCAATCATCCCTTATCTGTGTGCACAGCAGCTAAGGGTTCGTCTCTCGCAATGAATGGGCTCAATAAACCTGTCACAGCCCAGACTTGTTGACTGTGTATTGACTCAGGTTACAGTCATTCATCCTTTTTATTAGCTCCGGTTTTTCGGCAAATTTACAATTTGATGTTTTCGCCCACACATGACAATGCCATTAAAACACAAAGTCACTTAACATAGTGCACTTGTTCCGCTCGGTTGTTGTTGCTCTCAGTACTTTAAGAACACATCAGTACCTTGGTGTCTTGTTTTATGAAGCGAGACCCCAAGTCATTGTCTTTTATTACGTGGTTGTCATGTAATCATCGGTTATGCACCTACTGATACTTGATGCACTGCGACTGTAGGGGTTTATTTAAAGGTATTCATGATTTAAAAAGTATGCTGTAAACAAAATACTATTCTGGATGCACAAATTTATGGGCTGAACGTTGGTGTAGGCTGATATTCACCTTGTTAACTGTTATCAGCATATCGGCAAATGAGATGGTCCTAGTGATATAAAAAAAATAGATATTAGAGGGGAAATTATAACATATTGTATGTATTAAAAAGGATTTTGAAGCCATTACTCAAAAATGTGTTTTTCATGTGAAAGGTTATATCAAAATTTGCTTCGTAAATTTGTATGATTGAATTTCTGTCGATTCAAAGGTAGTTTTATAAAGGTAATAAAGTAAATCTAAAACAGTTCACTCATTTTTTATAGTGTTGATGTCTCTGTTTCCTTAGCCCAAAAAGGGTGAATAAATAACAAAACACACAAAATAAACAACAATCAACATCAGATAACTGCCACTGGCCAAATTGTTGTTTTATTATATTTGTATTTATTCATATTTATTTTCAAATTTATAGCTATTTTATATATATATTTAATTATACTTATATTTTATTATTACATTATATTTTGTATTTTTATTATATTTATTTTATTTTAAACATCAGTATTGGCTAAGAATTTCCTCATTGGTGCATCCGTAAATACCACTGAGGAATATTTTTCTCCCAAATGACAGGCTGATCTTTTAATACATGACACAGGAAAAACAACTAAATAAAATGTATGTTTTCTGACGGGGTATGTTTTTTATATTGGTAACATTTGTGCAGAAAAAAGGTTATGAGTTTACGATGCTGTATGATAGACTTATTAAATCACAGAACACATTCAGGCTGTGAAATACACTGCAATAACAAGTCAGCGTATACAACGGTACAGAGTTATCATTTTCTATAGACAATACTCTGCAGCCTGTGATTACAACTGATTATAAATTACAAAACCACCTTCCTCACAACAATTATTTAAGAGGACACAACTGAGACAATTCAACAAAGATGAGCGACAATGGAAAGCACTGAAGACACAGCAGCGGGTGCAACAAGCATTATTAAGACACATAAATTACACAACATGACACTTTTTATAGAATCAGCAGCAGAATAAAACATCACTGAAGCAGAAACAAACCAGACATTTCTAAACAAAAACTCCACAGCGGCTGCAGACACAGAGATATCACAGCAGGAAGAGAGCTGCACAGTTTTCGCACCACATGCAGAGCATAAACGGGCACACAATGACATGCTGCATAGCAGCGCTGAGAGCGGTGGAATGTATGGATGTTTATTTAGGGACTGTTCATTATTTATAAGATGGGAGAGGGATGTGCAGAACAGGAGGCACTGCAGAGAATTTCTTAAGCTCTCAGGAGGGATGTTTATTGATTTCCCTCATGGGGAAGACATATTACTTTAAGTAGTATTTTCTTTTTATTTCGAATACTCTCAAAATCGCAAGTGGGTTTTGAGACATGTTTGCTTTTAAAAAATCGTAAAAAATTATCACAGCCATAAACTGTAGAATATGGTTATTTGTGGTGGGGAGAGGGTAATTGATTTTTGTCCAATAATTCAACTCTATTCCATCAATTACTTGGTATACGCCTGGGTCCGGACCTTTGCATCCATAATATCAGGCAGCTTTGGGAATACTGCTCAAATTCAGGGACTGTTTGTTATTTATGGATTGATATGTTATGTTTATATACGGCTTAAGGGAGGGTCATTCAACTTTAAATGGCTATATTTTTTATTTATTTAAAATATCCTCAGAACCCAAAAATCTGTAAGTAGGATTCACAGGCATGATTTTATGTGTATTTAAATATATATATATATATATATATAATTTATCACAGCCATAAATTGTGAAATCTGGTCATTTATGGTGAAGGAAGGGTCATGCATTTCCTAATACAAAAAGTACAGTCCCTTACTACTAACTTAAGGTACATGTACTTTACTTAAGTGTGTTGTTTTCATGCTACTTTATACTTCTACTCCATTTCAGTGGAAAACTACTTTTTCTTTACTATATTTATCATATACCTTTAATTATAGGCTATTAATTAGGCCTAATTTCCAGATCAAGATTGCTATACTATATGTTTTCCTGAATCTCAGGAATCAAAACTCATTCTCGTTAATAGTCATGAGATTAATTAAATATATTTTATTAGAAAATTAATCAGATATAATTAAAAGAACTGATGAGGAAAAGAAATAACTTGTTTTACTTAATTTCACGGATTATTCTTACTATTATTATTAGTTATTTGTTGTTGTTGTAGTAACATGTTTTTATTTTTTAGCTGTTTTTTATGCTACATGACACCAAACCACAACAGTAAAATATGCTCAGACATTAATGCTTCAGCAGTTTATTGTCATGGCTCTCACAGGGGCCATTTTTCTGCACTGACGGCTTCTACTTTTGCTCATTTTAACTTGGCTACGTTGTATTTTTTACATTTACGATGCTAAATACAGGACTTAAACTTGTAATTAAGTATTTTTACGGTTACTATTTTTACTTAAGCAAACAAACAAACATGCATATGAAGATAAGTTTGTTGCACTCACCTGTAGGCAGAGCTTTGTGTGGATGCACCGCAGCGTCGGGTCAGAACAAAATAAAACCAGTCCTCTCCGCGTGTGTCCCACTATAACCAGTCCTTTCAGCCTCTCTTCCCAGTGCAAACAGTCCGCTCAGCTTCTTTGTCTCCCTGCGCTTCTCCAAGTTGTCAAACATACATCCAAAACACCTTAATGAAGGTAAAAGTTCGCGGAGTATCCGAAATGTGCACGTTAGCTTTTTAGCCTTTTTGAATTAGCCTGTTAGCTAGATCCAGAGTGCACCTGTTGATGACGCAGGTAATCTTGGGCGTGGGAGATTTGCGTCACTTACGTACTCGCTACGTGCATTGAACCAAAAGCCAAAATCGCCATCGATTAAATCAGTGATTGATTTAGCCAAATATACCGAAAAACAACAATGCTACCAATAACCTATAGTGACTTAATTATTTATCACATTAATATCAGGGAGGTCTACACTAAAAATATATTTTTTAAATTCTTTATCGAACAAACATTATTATATATATATCATAATATAACACACACACACACACACACACACACACACACACACACATATATATATATGTCAATGATTTGCAGCAACATTGATTGTGACAGTGTACCTAGAGGAAACAGCATGTATTTTCTCCATATGCCAAATATGATAAAAATAACTTCATCAGGTGTAAAACAGTGAAAAATTCCAGAAATAATAGGGTGCATGATTTTATGCTTTGATGGGTGTGGGATCAAAAGGTGCAGTTTGAATGGGTTTCAGTGGCGCATTTTATTTTTTAAATTTTTTTATATGAATTAAACTATCCTTAAACTAACTAAGCTGGAAATTCCAAGACTGCACAAAAATGCACAGTCTTGCCAAAATGTATGCCCTATGCATGAACAGAACAACCAAAATGCTCAAAAAATCAGTGATAGTGCATAAAATGCGGCAAAGAGTCCCTTAGGCTTAACGTTAACATTGTATACACACAGAACTGTGTAAATAGAAAAAATATGCAATTCAAGTAAAAGAAAGGGGGGAAAAACAAGAAAAAGCATTATAAATCATCCTTTCATATAAAAACAATTTTGTTACAGCAGGCTTTATTACAGATTAAATGTTATAGCCTACATTAAACAACTTCAATCCCTGCAGCCAAATAGTTGTTCAAAAAATGACAAATAAAGTTACGCCTCCCTCCTCACTTAGTTTAAAATAAAAAATAAATAATAAATACTATGCAAAATGTTTTATTCCATCCATCATTTGGTTTTTGGCTAGATCCAGACTATTGAATTAATTAAATTAATGCAATTTTAAATTGGCAATAGACCTAAAATTGATCAGTGGTCAAGTTTGGCTATCAGTTATAGCACATTATTATAATTTTGAACTGTGCATTATGCCATTAATTACTTCAAATGTAACCAGTGAAGCTTGCTCAGGGTGAATGTCAGCTAAATACATAAAATATAACAACAAATTAGTCTGAGACAGTAAACTATGTTTTGAACAGGAAGATGTTCTTAAAAGTTACGAATGCACAAAATGTGACTCAAACTCCTCACTTATTGTATGTTCGGTATGTGATATCCCCTCATATTTACATTCTGCATACTAAATTGCTCAAGATATGTGTGACAGGTATATGTCTAAAATATAAATGTAAAATCTAGTCACATATTAGGTCAACTTTCTCAGTAATTTGGGTGAAACGAGGTCGATAGATAATAGAGAGGTGGCGGCCAGCCGGTGCTCGGAGGGCCATTCGCGCTGTTAGCTTCTACATCTGTCAGGACAGATGCAGCCAGATCTTTGACTGACAGCCGAGCATGTCGAGGCATAAACGAACAGGCCCCTCTTCCAGATTAACTTTCTACTCCTGCCCGAGCCTCAGAGATTGATCTGTGCCAAGGACTGCCGAGGCCTTGGTGTGGGTATTGTAAAAAGAGATTGGATCTATTCTTTCAAGGAAAAAGCTCCCAGGGTTGAGAGAGAAAAAGCACGATAAAAGAAATATGGCACTTTTATTAAATCACTTACAACCATTGTCTGGGACGTGCTCTCTCTCTCACACACACACGCACTCACACACACATTCATGCAGAATATAGAACCACAGATTTTGTGAGGGTCAGTCTAGTTTTAGTTCACTCAGAATTGAGTTTTCTTAAAAAGTCAAACACACTGATGAAGTTATTGTGTTCGCTGTGATTTCAATGAAATCAGACACCACTGCCGCTCATCAGATGTGTTCCACTCAAGCAAGAAGATCGCTTTCTGTTTTATCTTTATACTACATATTCAAATACTTTCCACAGTGCTAATACAGCGTCAAGACAAAGCGTAGAGGTCAAGACTATCAAGTTTAGAGATGTGTGGCAACGGAAGATAATGCAGCCAATCTAAATAGCATTCCTTATGCACATACATTAAGATGTTTTTACATTTTTATGGAAGTTTCATCACTGTTTTTGTGTGATTGTCTTCAATCATTACCCAGTCTTGCTGTTTGAGTTCTTGTAAGCATTCTTGCACAAAAATGTGAGAAGACTTTGGGGGGTTGTAGGTTTTTTTCCGCACCCAAGTCACCAGAATAAATGTTGGTATTGCCTCTGGCATTTCTGCAAAACATGTTACATTTGTACATTTTATATGTAGCTGTTTAAACTTTACATTTCTGTATGTTTCATACTCAATTTTAAGTTGTGAAAATTCACCAGAAACATTGGTTATGATTGTGAAAAGATCATGTTTTAGCTTTAAAAACCCACCCAGTTTGATGTTTCCTTAAACCTTTGAAACCAGGAGCGACATCACGTTTCTTGTGCTGTTTTCAGACACCTTTCACAATTACTTAAAAACATTGAACCCCAAACACTTTCATAAGATTTCTCTCAGAAACATTGGATTAAAGGTAAATAGGTAAATGTTTCACAAATATATATAAAACAAAAATAGTAGATTTAGAAAATTATTTTTATGAAAGCTAGGGGAAAAAAACATTTATAATTATCATAACATATTTCACAGAATTGTCCTAATTTTTTTAGCACTTTTCCATATAATTTCCATGTAATTTATTTACTTTCTTTTAACTAATTTTCAGGCAATTTTCTTTTATATATTACTAATTTCTTGCTAATTTTTGGGTCATTTGTTCTGCCGTTGCTCATCCCATTTTTTTTTAAAGAAATCAAACGAATTTGCTCAGGTTTTGTCTCTACGAACACCGCTGGTCTCAGTCATCTGCTGTTTGGAAGCTGCATACATTTCATAATATCCTCCACCTGGTGAGAAACACAGTTACACGGTTTTAGGAATGTTCCCGATGCCTCGATAAAATAATGTTTGCTTTTATAGCCACAAACACTACTGGAAGTGTCATTATGTATCATTAAAAATATATTTTATTGCCACAAACAGTCTTGAACCATCATCTGTTGTTCGAAAGCAGCAGTTTCACAACTGATGAGACTCAGCTCATACACAGCAAAACAAGCTCACTCTGAATATAATACGAAATACAAATGCCATTTATCTGTGATTTGCAGAAATTTACATTTTTTTCCTTCAAACAGCTAGTTGTTTCCCACTGCTTCCAGTTTTTATCCTAATCTTTATCCTAACCTTCCTCCCCAGAAAGTGGAACTTTCTCTTTTAAAGACTCAACACAGCAAGTTTTCTCTCTAAGCCTTTAATTTCTTTCAGTCACTGTATTATTAGCTTTAATATTGTAACCAGGAGATTTTTTATGGTAGTTCGTGGATGCAATTAACAGTGACCTGAAATAACCTGCAGGCAGTCAACCTCATTGTGTTTGACATTAAGGGGCTTAACAGTGTGGATGACACCACCTTCATTACACTGCAGCAGGTTAGGGGGGACAAATGTGCTGTCAGGCTGCTCTGCATTAGGACAGATTGATGCAGACTGTGGAGATGTGGAGCCTACATCAGCTGTTTCCAAAAACCTGTCACTCAGCAACTCTCCTGGATTTCGTTTGACTGTAGTTATCTCAGAAACTGTTCAACCTGCAATTTAGGGAAAGTGTGTAGACCTACTGTGTGGCTTTAAAATGTGCTCATTTTTTTCCTGTGACTTTCTAATTTCTGTTGTTCTAAAATTAAATCATTTAGAAATTCATGAGAGATTCATATGCATTCCCCAGGCAAATTATTCAATTATGTTCTGTAAATGAGGCGTGACTGACCTTTAAAAGGGAACTATTCACAGATTCCACAATTGCCTCAATTGTTTAGTTTATCTATTTTGCATTTCCTGATGTATCAAATGGGGCTTAAAATATCAGAACATTTCAGTAACAACACAATCTCGACGACTGACCTGTAATTACTGTTCTTTGAAAATTAAAAACAACATTATAATTGATAAAGCAAGAACTGTGGAAGTAATATTGGTGACTTCCAGCTGATTTGAGTAACACGCGAAATTATTATCCAAAGCATTGCTCTGTTCCTTTTTTTTACAAATATACTTTAGAAAAAAAGTTCTGTTTCAAACACAATTAGTCTCGATGTCAGGGCCTGCTCTGCTGCAAGAC
This sequence comes from Plectropomus leopardus, assembly GCF_008729295.1. NCBI lineage: Eukaryota > Metazoa > Chordata > Actinopteri > Perciformes > Serranidae > Plectropomus > Plectropomus leopardus. Next base: position 3,499,343 of record NC_056474.1, on the reverse strand, counting down.
ATGACCAAAACAGATCAAAGACGCAGTTTCTTTGACCTTCATTCGATGCCATATTTCCTCATCTGTGCAGTTTGCAGCCATGGTAGACGTCTCATCTGTAGATGTAGAATTTTTGGACCAGGTCTTGTTACGTTGCTCATTGCTTTCTCTCTGTGTTTTTAAAATAAATTTAAACTAGTAATTTCTCAAGTTTCAAAGAGTTAAAATCACAGTTCTTTTCTACTTGCATGATGGCGCTTTTCAATACATTTGACTGAATCAGACTTGTTAAGATAATACCACAGATTCCTCAATTAATTCTGTTTGCTAAGTAAATCTTAGGTACAAGTGTGATATCAATATTACAATTAATTTAATTTGTCTAGGCAACTTTTTAGACCTCCAGTAAAAATGAATATATTCCTGCTCTAGGTTCTTCTCTCAAAAAAATTACTTTTAAGTATTATGTGCGAGCAGTGGCACTCTGCACACAGAAGTTTGGAGCTGGCACAGATTTCCATTCGAAAAGTCTTCACAGCTGCTCTTTATTTTCCTGACCTGCAGGTGAGACAAAACAACTCTCGCCTGTCAGCCATTTTTCATAATCATAATCAATAGGCCAAGAATAGCAGTTGAAGGTGAGCCATGTCGATCCATCTTTCTCAATCATCTTTTCCTCTATTACCCTTGGGGTCGATACCACTGCCTTTAGAGGCAACAAAGTTATTCTCACTCCCCCCCTGGGAGGAGTAACAGCATGGAGCTGAGCTGCTGTAAGGGAGCTAATGAATGTATTTGTCATATCTCTAATGGCTCACTATATCACCACGGCACCTTGGCTTGGGATTTATGGTAATCATGACTGCAGAAATACGTTCTCTTTTAAGATTTTTTTTTCTTGAGAGAGCATTGGTGGGGTTTTTTTCTGAGCTTGTGAAAACGTTGACAATGTGCCACAGTAAATGATAGCCCAAAAACACAGAGTTGGGAAATTGGTATGCACATCAGCAGGAGTGCAGGAATGGTAAACTAATGATGAGTCAACTCTGCTATTGATTAGAGCCGGCTCATTTTAGTCCCAGAGGCCCTCACGAGCCCACACACACCCAGACCAACAACATCAGCTTACTCCCAACTTATGCTGAGATGTTCTTACTGATACCAACTCCAGAAACTTTTTTAAAAAAAATTTACTGTCCTTTTTTTCTTATCCAGCAGCAGAACGTCTTCCTCCATTAAGTCCCGAGAGACTTCATTTTTTATCTACAGTGTGCACTCAAAATGCAAATGACCAAGTGTCTCAGGGTTTGGGCGAGTACAGAGCACGACTGAAGAAGACGTCAAGTGCTCACAAGAGATACATAAATTGATTTAAAAATCAAAGCAATTAGTCCACAAATTAGCATGTTGAACAGCTCCTTCTGTGATCAATTTACCACAAATTATCAAGGGATGTGAGTTATTCTTCACTTCAACTCTGGTGGGAGTGCTGAACGAGCCGGCAGCGTATTTCACTTGTATGTTTTTGGAGTTTCACGAGTGCATTCTACGGTGCCTGAATAATGGCATGTGGGTGTGAGAAGGGAGAGAGGAATATTTTGTTCAAGATTTCTCAAGGGCGGCTCCCGCAGCTTCTATGGAGACACGAACACACACGTACGAGGCGAGAAGATGCAGGCTGGGCCACACAGTTCTGATGCACTTTAAAAGCACACTTGATCAGCAATTCCTTCTATGAGCCCACACATCCTTCAGACTTCAAACGCACCTCCTGAAGGTTAGGGGCACAGAGGCGAGGAGATAACAGAGGGATGCCTCAGCAGAGATGCTTTGCTTTGTTGACATAAGACATTACCAGGGTATTTTCATAAAACTGCTGCCCTCATGTGGTTGCTGCTGGGTCACAGACAGAGCAGAAACATTTCAAAACAATATAAAACTTTGACGACAGTCGTGGAGTTGTCTGGGTGCTCATCACCTGCTGAATCATGCAGAAAACCTATTTGATGGTCGTGCAGCTCTTTCACTGTAAACCAGGGCCGTAATCGCTGTATTAACATTGGGGGGCTTCCTCATGGAAACGTTTTTAGGAACTTTACAGCTTCACTGACCTTTTTAATGCATTTTGAAACAAAAATTTCAGGGTTCAGGGTATGACTGTCATAGTATAAAGAGCTAGAAAGTCTGCAAAGGGTGTGTTGGAGGGGGGGTGGATGGGTCAAACAGACTCTGGACTTTCACCCAAGAGACTGCTGTAAGTTTCCAGTGTGAATCCAAAATTCAATGGAGTTGTATTAATAATAAACTAGTATGCTAGTTTGCATAGCATGCGTCATGTAACGTATGTGACGAATGTCATGTATGTTATGTGACGTTACATAATTCTAGTGACAAACGTACCTATTTAAGCCAAACCATAATGTTCTATTCAAAACACGTACATTTGTTGCCTAATCTTAAGAAAGTAAACTAAAACCAAAGTTTGTCACATATATTTTAAGTATATTTTGAAAAGAAGCTGCATGCATTTATCTATCAGAAACTGTACATGTTAAAAAGAAAGAGATGACACAACACAAAACAAGCGTAAATTGGCACGCCATTCTGGAGCGTCCAAAACCCATACCAGCAGACAGCGGTCGTCTATCATCACCACTCAGACAGGGAAACCGGAAGGCTGTCATGACGCTAGTTAACCAGTTAGCACATTAACTAGGGTGACAGACTCACTGACGGTCCGACGAATGGCCGACCACTTGCTTGGTGTAATAAAGCCTTTAGGGCCACTGACCACGCATCCATATTTGGTGAGCTGGAATATGTTCAGTCAACTTTTAATACCTTTAAAAGCAATAAAACAGAGAGACAGCACAATTTTTGACACTGGTTGCCCCTTCTCACAACAGTCAAGCAACGTCTCCTGGTGCGGTACGGCTTTATATTTATTCAGTTTAATCAAATATATTGGGGGGCGTTTGAGCATATCTGAATATATATCACAATATAGTAATTGCTGCCTGGCTATCTATCTACATCTTTTGATTCAGTCACCGCAGTAACTGATCTATTGCCAACAAATGATTGATGATTCCTGCCTCCTCAGGGAAAACGCCATTATCAGGCTCATTTAGGAAACAGCTGAGCTTTAGTTTAGTGCAGACTTTATCGACGGGCATGTTCCTCTCTGAAATGTCCGATTCTACATCACTGCAGACCTGTGAGGTTCAGACGGCTCGCTCTAAAGATTTGTCTGTGTCAATACATTCAGTACTCACTTTGATACAACTGGCTAATTTATAAATAGAGCCACACTTTCTGTATGTCTCTGTGCTATTGTCGGTAATGTATCATAAAATCCAGCTACAGCTCCTGACATTTCTTCCACATAAGTACAAATGGCCTGCCAAGTTTTGCTACACATGCTGGTATCGACTATTTGCAGAATCTGGATTCCAGGATAAGATGAGGAGAAAAAAGCAAGAGGAAAAGTATAGTTTTCAAAACTAAGTGAGCAAACTAAAAAAACACTCAATTCCAAGGTTACAGAATGTTTTTACTGGCTCAAATTCTGCTCTTATTTCCTTTCATGCTTTTCATCTTTTTTTACCTCAAACGTCTCATGGTGCATCAGACCATTGTGCAGCTCAACACTTACAGATGAAGCTGCAGTCATCAATATGATAAGCTGAATGCACAGTGATTAAAAGCAGAGTTCATCTTGTCCAGTGCAATCAAGACCTTTTTTCCTCTTATTGTACATGTGAATCTCCCTCTCTTCATCTCACTCCCTCACAGAGTGGATTGTAACACACACTGGCCTCAATGCAAAATGTTCCTCTCTTTTGGCTCATCATTACTTGGACAGCAAGTCTGCCTCTCATGCAGAACTTTACTCGTTACCCGCTCTCTGTATAGATAAACAAGTAACCTTTTTTGACTCCATCCTTCAACCATGCCCCCAATTAAACTTATAACCCCAAATTATCCGCTGCACTGGCTCCCGGGCTAAAAAAAGACTTTAAAAAGTATCAAATAGGATGACTCAAAAAAGAGTCAGGCATATTCCGCCCACACATCACCCTCACAACAGCATTAACACTTTTATGCAAGATACAAATAGACTTTTAATTTATTCCCTGCATGAAAAACACTCATTCATAATAATTGACATTATGGGTCACAATGGAACATTTATTATCATTGCAGCTTCCATTAACACATGACCCAAAAACATCTTTACTAACATTTAAAGACTTAAAAAGCTGGACTTAGAGGTAACTTTACTTTCAATAGGTATAGGGTTGCACTTTCATATAGTTGAGGGGATTTTTAAGAGAAAAATTTCAAAAGAATGTTTTATATCGAGGCCTGAATCACACCAACACGTTCTCATCCCAAGTCGTCGTATATTGCCGCTTTGTAGTGGACGTCCGCTTCTACAAATACACGCTCGAACATGGTGAGATTATGCTGCATGTGGTTATATTTAGGCAACAAAAGCACATGGCTACCTGGCTCCAAATGACGTCACCAGTCCGAGATGGCAGCTGCAAAATTTTGGTTTAATTTTTCTACAGCGAGTGTTGACGCTTTTTGTCTATCTTTATATACAGTTAGCACATTCCCAACTTAAACTTCATTATGCAACTGTTTTTGCAGGCTGAAAGGTTCTCCTTGTGTGTCCCTTTAACTTGTGTGTGCCGCTCATACCGTCACACCAACAGGCTATTTAAAATCCTCTCTAGATTTTGTGATTTTTAGTAACGCCTCCACAGACATCCATGTGGATAAGTTCTTCTTGAGGTATTTGTCTTAATAGCAAACGATAAGCAGAAATCAATACCGTATTATGTCATGTCAGTTTTGTTTATATCCCACATTTAGTTTCTGAGGAAAGTTCAATGTGTTTTACACGAAAGTATCTCAGAACGTTTTAGTTTGGAGCGACCAGATAGATCAAGGCAGTCAGACAGAGACTTTTAAGTTTAGGACAGTTTCATCTATTTAGTGATCACAGCTGAGAATGGATTTGGCAATAAAAACAGTTGATCAAATAGTTCACTTTATGTGTATTGATCACAGAGTGCGTTGGTTTGTGACTCTGAGGGTGAGCTGAGGCTGCAGTCTTAATTAAGCTGGTAATTGTTGCTGCTGTCAAGTCCCCGACAGCCAGTTTCTAAGGATGAACAGTTTCGTCTCTCAGCATCATCACACAAGCGATGAAGTTTGTCGTCCCACATATCGCCTCACCCCCCCCCCCCCCCCCCCCCCCCCGAGAAACCCTCAGCTTAAGACCATACGGCGTCTGCACAACGACAGAACTCAGTGCTGCCAATTAGATTGTGAAAGCAACATGTGGACTGAGAGTTTTGATGTGATCACAGTAATAAGAGAAAAAACCTTTCATATTCTTTCTCCTCTGAATATCACCGCAGGATTTGCTGCTACATCGATCACCCACTGTGCACTTCACCATATGAGCTTGACCATGAAATTTTTCATCGAAAAAGCAGCATTTCAGTAGCCTAAGTGATATACAGCATGCCAGGAAAAAAGGGATTAGGTGTCTTTAACAGCATATGTTCATACTTCATATTGTTCTTTTGATTTATTTGGACTTTATTGGGACTAATAAAGGATTATCTCATCTTCATATTGTGCAAAACAAGTCTATATTACAGCTTTATAAGAGTGAACCTATTAGTTAATTAAAGTTAAGTGAGTTACATTTTTGGCAGTTTTTCCTCAATAATTTAGGTAGCGGCTATAAATTAATTACTATACTTATATTTGCATGTACCACTTCACTTTCCTCTTGTAGCTGTTGTACTGCTAATGTATTTTCTTAACCCTTTGAAACCTGACCAAATTGGCTCAATTCCTTCTAAAAAACATGGGGAAATGGAAATGAGCAACAAAGGAAGAAATGAGTCAGAAATTAGCAAGAAATTTGTAAAAAGTACAAGAAAATTACCTAATATTAGTAAATGACTGGGAAAAGTGCTTCACATATAATTATTGTGTAACATAATTTTAAATATGTAATTCAGATAATTAGCCAGGAATAGTTTTGATTTATATTTTTTCCTAGCGTTTTTCTCTAGATATTTTCCCCTAGCTTTTTAAAAAAATATATTAAATATACTAAATCTTCTACCTTGTTGCAATATGTGGAACATTTCTCACCAAGTTGCTCATTGCCTTTTTTTTCTTTCTTTTGTTTTTTTTTTTTTAAGAAATCACACCAATTAGCTCAGGGTTCGAAGGCTGAAATTGTGAAAGACGCTTGAAAGCAGCACAAGAAAAGTGATGTTGCTCCTGGTGTCGAAGGGTTATCACAGTCAAGTTGCCATTTCATTAAACTTCATTAAATTCTCATTTTAGGCATTTAGCTAAAGTGTCAGATTAAAATAATAAGAGCAAAGGAGTTTGAAGTCAACAATCATTTTTGCAACAGTTCCAGCAGAATGAACACCGCCATGGAAAAGGGATTTAATGAGAGCTGTTCACTGATGTGACACGGCATGACCTGATGGTTGACCTGATCCAAAACTGTCTCCTGTCAGTCAGTTCTTGCACAAAGCGGACATTTCCATCATGCCATGGGGCTAACTGTCTCCCAAGTCTTTCAAGAATCCCCTATGCTCAGTATGTGTGTGTGTGTGTATATATCTATGTATACACACACACACTGAACATGCTTATAGATACATGTTAAGAAGAGATACTTTTTTTTGCTGATATCTATCTCTTGTTCCTACGTGGTCTGAATGCACTTTTTGTGAGTCTCTTTGTACAAAGTCATCTGCCAAATTAATGTAATGTAATTTATTCTCAGATCTCAGTATCCCATTACTGTCACTAAAGGCCACAATGGCTGCTGCTCAGCAAAGGTTTCAGTCTTGCTCTGCTGTAATTTTCTTCATATTATGCACAAATTACAAATATGTTTGCAGTGTTATATTTGTGTTTTAACCTTTTCTAACCACATTTCTAACACCTCTTATAACATGTGCACCACATTGTGCTCTAAGTTAGCCTTTCTCGGTATTCAGTGGTAAACAGTACAGTCACATTTCACAGCCTGTTACTGTGTGACTCATTTGCTCTCCCGCAGCGGCACTATTCACGCTCATCAGCTCCATCAAGATGACCGTATGGGCAGAAGAGGAACATGAGATCCACACCAGAGGATTCATTAGCAGCCCTGAACTGCACCGTGCTGTCCTCCCTCAGTTTCTTTGAGGTAGCCAATGAAATTCAGGCTGGTGGGCGACCTGAGGCAATGACACCATCACTTGCGGCAGTGGAACAGTAATTGGACCGTGTGTCAGATAAATCCAGGTTGTGACAAGCCACTCAGCACAGCGTCGCCTCGGCCTCGATACAAAGCGTTCACTCAGCCACACCACTGACCAGCTGCAGCTTTTTCAGCTTTTCTGTGGAAGTCAGTGGAGAGAAAAGCTTTTTAACTCCTTTTTCTCACAAAAAACCCGCAGTGGCAAGCAGCAGCTTTTACCCTGTCGAACCTCGATTGACATCACTTTTCTTGTGCTGCGTTCAGATGCTTTTAACAAGTATTTAAGCCTTTGAACCCTGAGCAAATTGATTTAAATTCTTTGGAAAACCTGGGGAAAAAAGGCAATGACCGACTTGCCCAGAAATTTCCTGCAAATTACGAGAAAATAATTGGTTTAGAAAAAAAGTTTTGGTGGTAAAAATGCCCAAAAAACTATATTTATAATGATAATAATTAAATATTTAAATGTATGTACTCAAATTATTATCACTTTTCAAGCACTATTTTCCAGGAAATTTCCTTGTTATTTTTTGGAGGGGCTAATTATTTTTTTCTCTCTCTCTTTTTTTTGGACAAATTGCAAGAAATTGCTCAATTTAGAAAATGATTTAAAAGCTAGGGAAAATGTCCAGAAAACTATATTTATAATTACCATAGAACTGTATAACTTTATATGCACTTTTTTTCAGACCATTCCCTTAATTCCTTTTTACATTTTTTGTTGCTGATTTTCTGGTAATTTTCTTGTACTTTTCACTAATTTTTATTTAAAATTCTGGGGTAATTTCTTCAAGTTGCTCACTGCAACTTCTGAGAAATATATTAAAGAAATACTGCACTTCATACATTACGAAACTTTGGACTTTTTATTTGTGACTGATGAGGCAGTACAAATCAGCTTGTGAAGAGCATAAAGTATAAAGCATGTTAAAGTTTTATTTGGTCAGATACAAAATATAATACCTCTTCATCTACAGCTAAATTTATCGGATTGCTTTTTTTCTTAAATTGAATTCTTAAGGCCCTGACACACCAAACCGACTTTCGAGCACTAGCAGTGATGACGGCTGTGTTGCCTCGCGTTGTCGCATTTGAGCCAAAAACATAAACACACTGCAAAGACTACAGCTGACGGCCAACAAGCATGTATGTTTTTCACCTGCGTCTAAAGAAATACCCCTTCAGACCAGCAGACAGCAGTTGTCTGTAATCTCCATTCAATAAGGGAAACTGGAAGACCATCTCGGCGTTAGTTAACTAATTAGAGCATTAACAACACAATCCAGTGTTGAAAGAACAAACCATATTTACCATTCACCAGCGAACAACCACACAAACCATCAACCAAAGAGCTTAACGGCTAAAGAAAAACAACCTTACCTTTTATAACAAGTTTGTTTCAACCTCAACCCCTCTTCACTTTGGCCCTTTGTTTACTTTCCTCACTTTCGTTTCTCTTCTTGCGCGCTGAGCTGAACTGCCAATCAGAGTCATTTTATTTACTAATGGGCTCTGCTGCTGCTGTTTTCATTGCTGATGCCTATTCAACATGCTGGAAAAAGGCAGAAAAAAACGAAGACTAGTGCTGACGAGGGCCAATGGTGCCATTGACCGACGGCTGACGGTTGTCTTGGTGTGTCAGGGCCTTTAAAGATGAAAAGTTTGTGCTATTTTGCTCTGACTCTGGAGAACAACAGAAAATGGCAATGTATGAAACACAGCAGACAAATACTTAAATATACAAGAGTGAACGACTGAAAAGAAAGGAAGCAATAGTAAATCCGTTTTGGAAAAAAAATACATGACATTTGTTTACATGTGTCACATAAAATTGAGGTGTGTGCGTTAATGTAAACATTAAAAAAGATACTGCGTCTAAGGTGCTGAAGTATTTGTTACACACAGAATATGTACAATTTTTTTCAAGCCGGTCAATCTAAGCAAAAATATCTTTTTTCATATTTTTGATGAAGAAAATGTCAGTCATACTTGTTTTTTGACAGTATCGTGAAGGATTAGCATCGTTTCTTTGTCTGTGGCTTGAAAAATGATCTGTTCTACAGTCACTTTGGCAGGTTAACTGGCCGAGCTTGTCTCTACTCTAAAAAGCAATTTGGCTAGTGAAATATTAAAAGTGGCTTTTGAAATGTAGAATGTGGAAAAGTTAGATCACTGCCCTGCAGAGGAACACTTTTGCAGTACATCTTTCTGTACATTTTCTGGCGACTAGTTCATGTTTTTCTCTGCACGGGCGAGATCTTGATGTCTTTTCTTCCACCTGCTGTTCGTCTGTGTAACGTAATGTCCTCGTCCTCTCCTGTCTGCTGCTTGGCAAAGTTGACAAACACCTGCACAACAGACACAGTGAAGAATAAAAACCTTTTCACCCGCCTCAAGATACAAAAGGACCACAATCTGCTCAGCATTACAAGCCATAACTCACTAGCTACGGTGCACTTAAAATTCAAAGCTTATGAAAAGAAATGAAACAGTGAGAAATAGAACAAAATAGATGAACTTCATCTTATTATATTGGAGATATGGTTGACTTTGAGACTGTACAAGTGAAAGGAGTTCATTTGTGGAACTCTGAAAACGAAATAAAAATGTGTAAGACACTAACCACGTTAAAAAAAAAATTAAAAACTAGAATTACTGCCTTTTGGCTGTAAGCCTCTGCAGACCCGTCAAGTTGCACGTAGGGTTAATATCCATGTCTGTGAAAACATGGATGCTTCACACACATCTACAACTCAACAGCAGAGACGATTCATACAATCAGCGCAGTGTGAAGGTGGACACCCACGAATAGTGTCACCAATTCAGTATCTCACCAAATATCTCCTGAGATATGACGCTGATTAATGGCCAAAATGAGGTATGAACACTACTGTGTATGTGAATTTTTGTTTGGGACTTTTAGGTTTATACATATATATTTATACATTAATTTTCAGCGTATAACTCTAAAGTGAACTGTACAAAATAATAAATGTAAAAAGTGTAGGCGTAGTAAGCTGAGGCTTCAGCCTACACATATTCAGTCAGCATAAACTTGCTTTAGGTTTTTCGCTGCTTTAAAAGTTGTAAAAGTTGAAAATGATTGAAATAAACTAAACTAACGATAAGAAGAAAATAAGTAATAAAATTGAACATTTTTTTAATATGCATAACTGAAGAAGAAATTTGTGATTTGTCTTATTCTGGTAGAGTCCAAGGAAGCATTACTGTCTCCTGTAACATTTAACATACAATGAAATTGTTCGACTGAATATTTAAACATAAAAAATATTGAAATCAAATTGTATTACATGTTATTAGATTTAACCTTCATGTTTTAAAATCCTTTTTATATTTAAGTTTAATAAGTCATTGATGCAAAATGTGATTCACTAATGTTATAAGGAAAAATTCCCTCACATGTATTAAACAGGTTGATACTCTCATTGTCTCTGTTCATTTGTACCTGGTCCAGTGTTGTCTGGGAAACAGAGTAGTCTTCGATGCTGAGCCGTTCTCTATTGGCCACCACCAGCTGAAATATCCTGGCCAGGGAGGAGGAGGCGATCTCGTACTGCAGCGTGTTGTAGTGCTTCTCCCTCTGGACGCAGCCGGGGAAGCTGCTCTCGATGAAGCTCACCACAGGCTCCAGATCTGGGGACAAGCCCGCTTTAGCTGCCTTGATTTTCATGGTCACTACGTAGCCGTCACCAAATCTGGATCAAGGAAACACAGTGTGAAAATATTACATAGTTCTCAAAATACATTTCAATTATCTTATCATACTCTAAGTCTCTATTTTTGTCTTTGGGTTGAAGGTGATGAGATTTTTGATGTAGTTGAAAGAGACAGAGAGAATGTAACTATCACATTTTTATGAGTGCCTTTTGTGTTAAGTTCAATATTTAATTTGTTCAATAAAAGGATGTTGAAAAAATAATTCCTTTCATTTTGTTATTAAACAAGCAATTTGTTGAATTTTAGCTGTAAATTGAAAGCAGCAGAGAGGCAGAGCTGAGTACAGTTTAAAGTTTGGGTAAAGCAAAATCAGTGATTTCCTTCTAAACACATTCTAAATGTTCATTTTTATGATTTATAATTATTTTCTTATTTATTTAAAGTAACGGTTACAACATTTAAAACACTGTGTAGTACTGCAGTGTGGAGTAAGACGAGTGACAGTTTTTCACCATTTCTATGTCCATAAATATTTTGGACAGGCCTAAAAGCCTGCTTGAGGACACACTGGAGCCATCGTCAACGTAATCCCTCCCCCAGTCTATGAAAACAGAGAATGAGCTGCTGAGAAACGACTGACTCTTGTTAGCAGCTAACTCACTAGCAAAAAGCACACATGCCCCCTGAGCTGAAAAGCGAGCTGCAGTGCATTCACAGACTCTCGTTAGCAGCTCAACCCGTAGCACAGTGACATATGACAGCTAACAGCAGCTAACAGCAGCTATCAGCAGCTAACAGCAGCTAACAGCAGCTATCAGCAGCTAACAGCAGCTATCAGCAGCTATCAGCAGCTATCAGCAGCTGGCGTTATCTCAAATCAAACACACAAAGATGTGAGCAGTAACTGTCTGTGGGCCGGGTAGCTGATTTGGGCTAAAATGACTGAAAAGTATGTTAGTAATGTCTGCTTGTGTTAATTTGATTGTGGCATTTAACCAAAAAACAAACAAAAAATAACTAAATAAAAAAGTTAAACAAAAGAAAAAGGCCAACAAGGCTTGGAAAAGTGCTTAAAAATTATAATAATTATGTAACATCATTTTAAATATGTAATTTTGATGTTATAAATATAGCTTTTTTCCCTAGCTTTTATCTTTTTTCCCTAGACATTTTTGCAAAGCTTCTTTCAAAACAATTTACTAATTTCTTGAAATATGTGGCATATTTCTTACCAAGTTGCTCATTGCCTTTTTCCTCACACATTTTTGAAAGAAAATGCACCAACTTGCGAAGAGTTCAAAGGTTCAAATACTTGTGAAAGGCATCAGAAAGCAGCAAAAGAAAAATGATGTTGATCCAGATTTCGAAGGGTAAAAGCTGCTGGATGCCACTGGAGGTTATTTAGTGAGAAAATAAGTTAAAAGGCTTTTTTCTCCGTGGACCTGCAATAACTCTACTGATCTCCACTGAAAAGCAGAAAAAGCTGCTGCTGGTCAGTGGAGTGGCTAGGGTTAACAGACTTGTTCATTCATGTAGATTGTATGTTAGACTGAAAGAGCTAAGAGGGTTTGTACAACGTAACAAACTCACCGCTTAGGAGTAACTGTGATACAATTTTAAAACTTCAAAGACATGGTGATTTATTTAAAAATTCAATTTCCACTGAGCAGTTAATAACACAGTTTGTGTGGTGTGACAAACTCATTGCACATGACTTTAATATGTTAATTTAGCAGGTAATATCGTCATTGCGATATTCATTGTTATAGAATTTTGCATATTTAACTATAAAAAATTTTTTTTTGCATATTTTCCTAATAGCATGCAGCCCTAATTTTTATCCCCACAACTACATATTGTTTATATTTTCAAAGTCTGAATATCTTTTTTTGTATTTTCAGGCTGCCCACAGATCACCCACACAATTCTTTCTGGAACATACATTTTTAAAACTTACAATTTTTCTGTACTGATGCAGAGAAACCTTGACTTATATTTTAATGGTTTGAAGTCATATTTAAATACAACCCACACACTGTAAAAGCCTGCTAAAATAAAGAAAACCACTCACTTGTATTTGAGATGCTGGATGGTACCCAGACACTTGAAGGTCCCATTGACCATGATGGCCAGTCGAGTGCAGAGGGCCTCACACTCCTCCATACTGGTGAAAAACAACCACAATACATCTTTATTTTTAGTGCTGCTACTTCACGGCTACAAGAACTGAATCATAATTTCACAGATCTCTCTGGCAAAATCAAACAAATGCCAGTCTAATCAGGATTTCATTAACAGTTGTTGGCATTAGAGTGAAGTGTGTTTGGTCAGCTGCAGCAGCAGATGTGTGCGGCGGATTCATTTCATTATTAGATGTTGAACCTGTGTGATGTGAGCACCACCGCCCTGCCGTCCTGGATGACACTCATGATGGCGTTCCACAGGAAGCGTCGAGAATGAGGGTCCATCCCCGTCGTGGGCTCGTCCTGAACACAGAGTCACAAATAAGCAGCAACTTGACTCTCTGAGCACATAATTCCATATGAACAGAGACCAAATCCTTATCTCTATCAGCATATGGCAAAGATCTCAGATATTTGCCAATTTGAATTGAACTGCGTCGTTTCCTGCCAATATATAAAACATTGGAGGCCAGGCTTGACTGAACCCATATGGCTTCCCATCTGGATGCAGAGACCATTTCATTGATAAATCCCTGCATAAAGCCCAAAAACCCAAACAATGGGCTCCTGAGCTCCCAGTCATTGGCTTACTCACCAGCAGCACCAGCGCTGGGCAGCCAATCATTGCGATGGCTGTGGAGAGTTTGCGCTTGTTGCCTCCACTGTAGGTCCCCGCACAGCGGCCGGCGTACTCTGTCAGACCCAGCTTCTGGATGCCCCACTCTGCCACCTACAGGGGGAACAGGACACGAGGATATGCAACCCCTGCTGTTAACCGAGCCCTTCATAACACTGTTACAGCAAAAATTAAGAAGACAAATCAAACGAGCAGCTGTAAAGAGACAGAAACAAAACCAAACCAGAATCAGCCAAATAGATATAAAGCTCTCAATGCAGCACTGAGCCAAGCAGAGTGAAACATCCTCAGACAGTTAGTGATGTGAAGCAGCTGGAGTCCTACTCACCCTGGGGATCTCTGACTCAGGTACCCCTCTGAGACGAGCGTAGAGGTACAGATGCTCCCTGCCAGTTAGGAGCTCATCGATGGCGTCAAACTGAGGGCAGTAGCCCATGTTCTGGTGCACGTCCAGAATCTCTGTCAGGATGCTACGAACAAGACACAGCTCGCTGCAGTGAGCTTATAAAGCAAACAACATGATAAGGAAAACCAAAGAGTGGGGAGTCATCAATAAAGTCGTTACTGAAAACCTGTCATCCAGATCTGAGAAGGGGCTGACATGCACACTAATAATCCACTATTATTCCGAATATGACAATATTCCTAATTTGATGAGGGTCATGTTTACAGCATAATCAATTTAGATGTTCTGTACTAGGCCTTTTCAAAATTTAGCATTTTCCGAATAAGACTTGTGGGATATGCCAATATAACTTGGGTTTTAACAGCATCATTTGGGCATGTATTCAGTGCATTCCCAATATGCATCTCAGTTTGGGTTTTTGCTGCAGTTTGCAACACACAGCCTTTTGCCTGTTTACGAACGGCTCTGTGCGTTGTCATGGATACACTGCACACAAATGGACACATTTTTTTGCCATAAATTACTGTATTAGTATTATTAGTGCCACATTGAAAAAAAAAATCTCAGATTTAAAAAATACAGTCATAATATTTTTAGAAAAAAGTAACAATATCACAAGAATACACTCGTAATGAAATGAAAATGAAGTCACACAATTTAAAGAAATATAGTCACAATATTTCGAGTATAAGTTGTAATCTAAAAATAAAATAATGTCACTATTTTAAAAAGTCATAATATTATGAGGATAAAGATTAAATTAAATGAAAATAAACAAATGCTCTTTCAAAAAAGTAACAAAATAGTAAGAATTCTGTTGTAATTGAAAATGAAAAAAGTTGGAAAAATATGTGATTAAACTCATAAATATAAAGGTTATGATTTTTCATACAATTTCAACTTATTATTACAATATAACAAAACTTTAAAAAAATATAGTATGACTTTATTCTCGCAATCTAAGTTGATTTGTTTTCTTAATTAAATATGGCCCTAATCTTCCTTTGTAGATTTCCAGCCTGGAGTAAACCTTAATGAATCTATGAAATCACAAGATATTAAAACAATAAGGAAAAATACTGTTGTATTATTTAACTTTATACTTTCACCTCTTTAGGCTTCAATAACATTCAATAATCTGGATTTTCATTAAAGTTTTAGTGATCACTGATGGTGCAAATGCAGTTTGAGGGGCTTATTCTTCCTGATTAGAATTCTTAGAGGTATGTTCAGAAAGTTGGCACTAAAACTGGATTTTTAACCGACAGAATATTAGCACCAAATCCCCATGCTGTTGCCGCACTACAAAAATTGATTTGAGACTTCAAAAACTAACGGTCGATGAAGCC
The DNA here is from genome assembly GCF_008729295.1 of Plectropomus leopardus. Taxonomy (NCBI): domain Eukaryota; kingdom Metazoa; phylum Chordata; class Actinopteri; order Perciformes; family Serranidae; genus Plectropomus; species Plectropomus leopardus. The sequence continues at coordinate 3,483,811 of NC_056474.1, read as the reverse complement.
CTCGTTCCTAGTTTTTTTTTTCTTCCCCCTATTTGGAGTACCTCATGGGTTGGTTTTATCGTCAGATAGTGTCATCAAACAGATTTCTGTCAAACTGACCTTCCCGTGTTTAAACTTTCTAACTCAGTGGGCTGTTTCTGCTCGTCTCCCATCTGGAACTGTGTGCAGGATGAACCAAAAGCAAAGTTTTGTGAACTCACTTTGTGTTCTATCGACCGGGGCCGTTTTTGACTGATCTTTATGTACCTGTAACCAGCCACAGTGGCCTCCCCGGAGCTGACATCAGTGTCACCCGTCAGCATTTTGAAGGTCGTCGTCTTTCCAGCTCCATTAACTCCCAAAAGACCAAAGCACTAAGAGGACAAAAGGCAATCAGGCTCTCCATGCGAGGACACATTCTGCTGAAGCGCACTCACTATAACAGACTATTGATATTCATTTGAAACTCTAATATTCGATTTGGCTTCATATAATGACCAGAAATGTCCTTGTACGTACATCCATTACTAAACAATATGAGAACATTAGAGCACAAATATAATACACACAAAAGACCCAGTTTACTGTAAATATACTTCATTATGGTTGCTGCTGTTGGTAAATTACAATTACTGCATATAATTTATTTATTTAGATTTACTTGAGCAAACACGTAAAGAAAAAACTTGAATAATCTGAAAAAAACAGTAGTAAAGATGCTAACTCTCAATATAAATGAACTCAGTGACTTTACCTCTCCTGCAGGGACACCCACACAAATCCGGTCCACAGCTGCCCTCTTCCTGCCCACATACGTCTGTGCAGAGAAGGCAGGGAAACAATGATAACTGACTCTGTTTGCATGGTACTTTTTTAAAAAATAACAAAAATTTAGAGGTGGCAAAAGTTAAATCAGCCAGATTCTTTATTTCTGTAGCATTATTCGGACTGCATGTATTGCTGTTACAATATTATTATTATTACAATATTATTATTACACAACAAATTTGTTTCTTTTTTCATTTTTTGTTTCATTTGGGATATTGTTTTTCTTTTGTTTGTAGTTTGTTTGTATGTGTGTCTTTCTTTTCTTTGTCCACATGCTGTGCATATACAAGACCAAAAGATATTTGTACAGTAATAGTGTGTTGTAATCCCACGAGGGATGGGCCAAATATAATGAATGAATGAAATGATTCATTTTTTCTAACATTTATTTAATTGGGAGTAAAAGACTCACTGAGATTCGAGATTTTCAAGACAGGCAGCTGCACAAATAACATGGTTGCAGACAATACAACAAACACCAACTAAAATGAAAACGAAGAATAGTATACAGATATTATAAGATATTATAGATAAGATAAAAAACATCAATCATTTAAAACATACACAGGGAGATGTACCTCCTTCCAAGTAATTTAAAGAAACACTTTGAATGCGTCCAATGAGACCAGCTCGTAAAGATTTAGGGAAGTTTGAAACTGCTTCCAAGTTGAGGGAGCAGCAGTATTTTCAGTTTAGTATGGTCAGCAAAAACAAGCAAGACAATAACTTTCCATACTTTTTTTCTGCAGGTAAGAATGTAGAGGACAAAGGTGAGTAAGGGCGATGAGATTTGTAATAAATCTCAGTGCTCCATGCCAAACAGTATTCAGCATTGTGCAGGTGCATGCATGTATAAAACATCACTACAGTCCAGCACAGGCATAAAAGTGTCGGCAACATGTCTGCTTTGACCTCGCAGGAAAAGCAAGACAATACAAACCTAATTTCTGATTTTTTTCTTTAAGACATGCCCCTGAAAAATGTGAACAGAAGTGGAAATCCTATTTAAATTTGAAGTGATTGTTTTATTTTATATATTTAGTAATGAGTGAAAGAAAAAAAACACTGGCTCTTCATGAATCAGAGTCATGGATCGCAGAGATCTTATAGGATGCTGAAGGACAATTGTGGGCTCTATTTTACAATATTATTGTAAAGTCCCACTGACTTGAAAAAGAACTGCAAATTCCTCCACCTGATACCGAAAAGTAATTTATGGCAAACATAAAAAAATGCAAAAATACAGCCACTGCTATGAGTGTTAATGGACAGCACAATATTTTACAAAATGTTTGGTAAAAAAATATATAATTCTGGGATGATTGCACTCCCAACAAATATAGACCTCTTGAACAAAAAATGAAAGAAGTCATATCTCTCTGTTGGAACCCTTATATTGGAACTTTTAAAGGGTTACCACACTTTGTCATGGACAAGATTTCGAAACGTTTCCATGACTTTTCAAGGATCTATATAACATTTTTTCTTACTTCATTTGCTCAGCCTTTTTTCACCATATCAGATTCAAACATCATTTTAGTTAACTTGCATGAAGGGTTAGACGACAGAATGGTACTCTTTTAGGGACTAGCTTAAATATTATTTGAAAATTAAATTCTCTGTTTTGTTGTATTGTTGCCTCTTTTGTATGTTTTTTTGCTATTTGTATAAGACCTGTACCAGCGCTCAGTGTTTTGTATCCAGCACCTTGGTTTTGTGGCCGTGCCACTTGTTCTTCTTCTACACTTAATTCAACTTTATCCTCATGAATATGGATAAAAGGATGAATGAAACCGAAGGTGAACTTGAGAAATTTGAAATTGAGATATCATGAACCGTGTTCAAGTCAGTGATTTTTTACCTTAGAGAGGTCCCTGATCTGCAGGATGTCCGTCTTGCTCCCTCCATCATAAATTCTCTGCCTCTCTGCTGCCACGTCATCATCCTCATCTCGTTTAGAAGTCTGCTTGTAGTCTGATAACCTGAAGGGTGAAAGAAAATCATCTGAGGAGAAGCATCTGGTGCTACACTTTTATCTGTTCATAGTTGTGAGTGAGTTCTGACCCTTTGTGAAAGATTTTTCGATGTCTTTATGGAAAAGGCAAGATATAGGTGTGATGGTTGAGATGCTTTATGTAAACTTATATGGTCTGTTTTTAGCCAGTCACTTACCAGCGGTCCAGGAAGAACCGATACTGGATCAGAAGATTGAGAATAAAGTAGACAAAGCCTTCTGCTGCCATGAAAGCAATATTTTTCCCCACAAAGTCCCATCGGAAAGGGTCCTGTGTGTACTCTTCACCTGAAAAGACATATATATACTGAAAATGAACCTCGTGTTCAGTAGAAAGTCAGAACCTTTTATACCTCACAAGTTCTAAAAAACATAATTTTCCAGACAGCCAGGAAGGGTATAACTTAATACCCGTCTTCTACCGTAGAAGTTCACAAGTAAGTTTTGATGGAGGGTTATTTGTCACTCACAGATCTGACATCTGACTTATGAGTGGTTCATCACAACTAAGCAAACTGTGAAATTAAGAGTATGAACTACTTGAACTTTGATTACCAAAGATATAAACTGTGTAAAGTTGAAAATGTCCGCAAAATGATCTTTTCCCTCTATTTAAATTTGTTACTGATTACATTTAAATACTGACAATATTTTGGCGCTTGGGCAGAAAGCTCTACAGCGTTTTCATACTGACACTGAGGGCAACCTTTCTCGTTGCATCTTGATGCAGAAAGGGTCACTGTAAGGCACATGTGTCGACACGTTACTAAGAAGGGCTCAGCGGTCAGGTTGAGGCAACAAAACCACTTGGTTAAGGCAAAGATGTTTTAAAACAAAAGATGACACATTATAGGCTGTGCCAATCGTATCAGATGGTAGTTTAGTAAGTGGGCATAGTCATCTGTCCCGCACAACCACTATTACTGTAATGACACTGCCTGTGCTGCCCACTGTATTTTGGCACCCTGGGAGTGATTACTTACCAAATCTGGCATAAACATCGGTAACAGCCTGGTTCATGGCCATGTCTATCAGTCCTCGCCCCAGGCAGAAGTGAGGGAGCACCAGCAGCCCTTTCTTTAGCCACTCATTGAACATCAGCAAAGACTGGCAACATACACACAAACACATAATCATTAGATACACAATTCACTGGAGTGCAGATTGAATACTTTCACACACAGTCTGCACTATACACAAATATTCAACATAACTAAGTTGTAATTCAAACAAAATCAAACTTGACTATAACTCAGCACTGTCCTGAGTATTTTGCATCACTGCATCATCACCGCAGCATTGTGTTTTCATACATCTGTCCTATACTCAGGCATAAATAGCTCATGCAACAAGAGCTATTAATGCACTGAAAATACAATCTGTTCAATTTATGCATATATACATACAATTTTTACTAATTATTAAATTTTAAAAACTTTCTGAAATCACCAACTTCACATAAAGCAGAGCATTTATTTGCGTGCATTTGGAGTTGAGCTCAGGTCGTAAGAGCCTTGGCCAACAACTAGCATCCGATCACGTTTAAATCATGTGAGCTGCATCTTCTGTTCATCAATATCATATAAAACTGGAGTACATCATATTGTAATGTATTTGTAAGGAGATCAGGTTGTTAGCTGACACTTAGCTTTGCTTTGCATATATATGTAGGCATGCAACACAGGCTTCTCTTTTTTTATCTGTTGCCACATATGGATTTTTTTTAAATGAAAGGAGTTAATACAGTTGTGATTTACTGTCGGGGACAAAGAAGTTCTAAGTTTAGTCTTAAAGCAATCAACATAACAAACATATGGGTCGTGCCACCTCCAGTGCTCTCATGACTCACCGGAGCAGAGGAGTGCAGATGTGCTGCAGAGACAACCATCTGGCAAAAAGAGCCATCTCCATTTTTTGACAGAGCAGGAAGTCACCTGTCACCTTGATAGCAGCATCTGTGCTCTTTTCTCCTAATTCTGTTCCCACTGATACTTCTCTATACTTCTCTCTTTTTTCTTAAAAAGACTCAGAGTAACAAGGTTTATTTGCATGCTTGATCGAGCGACTTTTGGCAGATGTCATTGTTGTCTTACATGTTCAGCCCTGTTGCCCTGCACCAGCTGCATCACATTGTAATCCGTTTTTGTGTATAGTTGGTGTTTGCTCTGTAGTTTTTGTCGGCTAAACTCTTTGCTCACAGCATAGTGGAGAATTTATCCTCTAAAGAACCACAAATTTTCCTCAGGAGTTGGTTCAGACTCCAGCAAAGCTAACAGGAGAACAAATATTGAACTTGCATTTGTCAGCTGGCCAGAAACACGATTTAAAATGAATGATAATTCTGCCCCCTTGTCTGTTGGATGTGTAAATAGATCTGCTAACACATGTGCTATATCAACTTTATGAGGTGATAATATGTCAATCTTGTGTTTACTGCTTGTTCTGCTTCCCTCAAGATGCCAACAACTCAATACTGCTTTCATTTGGACATTAAAATTAATCGATGTGCTGAATGGTTTGCCTCTTTGCATTTAGCATTTATAGAGATGAAGCCAGTAAACCTGCCACAACTCTAGAATGCAGCTTAACTGTGTAAGAATAAGAATAACATGCTGCATATTTCTAATAAACTTTATTCATACAGCACTTTTTAAAACTAAGTTACAAAGTGCTTGTCATGGCTTACACAGGAACAAAAACCAGGATTTCTGGATTGCAGACAATCACAGCAATGCAAATTAAAATGGTAATAAGAGACGCAAAAGTAATATAAAAAGATAAGAGCAATAAGGTTAACGCGTCAGGGGCCTCACACCTAAAGTAATCAGTCCTTTAAGAAAAAGTCGCAACCGTTAAATTAAAGTGGAATCATCCAAATAACAGACCTAATGTAAGAATTGATGACTGCTTTAAATATGCGTCTTTGCAGTGAAAGATTAGAACCTGTGGGAATAATTATATTAATTGTCTGTTGTGTGTTTAACCTATGAAAATGGAGGTCACATGGATAATCGCAAGACAGTTGTTTGCTTGATCATGATTTAAATATATCTAAAATAAGAGCCATAATAGCGAGAGCAGCCATTCTTTTTCCAACAGAAAACTAAGGCTTCTTCTTTTCTTGATGTAATTATGCTGGTATTTCCCTGTAATGGCCTCAGGGAATTATTCTTTGCATAATCTTGTATACATTTATCTAAAATAAAAACCATAGTAGCTAGAATATTTTTTCTTTCAGAAGCAGACAGTGAAGACTTCTGTCTTTCCTGTCATCACATTGTATGTTCGTAATCACTCTTCTCAGAAAAATAAGCATATCTTAAAAACTATGGAGTGTTGGGAAATATTTTGGTTATGTTTCTAAATTTGTAAAAATCTTTTGGATCAACGTTTTGTGTTTTGATTTTGTAAAATCTGATGATCTGATTTTGTATTATTTTTCTAATGACACAATTTCAATACTTTTAATAAATATTATGGTTTATTGACTTACATAACCTTTAAGCTTAGGTTGTGCAGATTTCAGGGATATGAAGATTTGACATCACAACCAGCAAAACCAGTAATGTAGGTAATGCCAGACCATTTCTATTGCATCTTTCAAACAGCTTAGAGTGAAAAGTGTCTATTTACCCGATTGTTTTCAAAAAGCTCCAGGATGAAGGTGATGGCGCTGGTGTTGATGCCTATGAACAGGTTGATGCAGGACAGGGACACATATGCAGTACTTGGGATGCTGAACACGTAGGACATGGGGTACATCATGGGGGTCACTGACCACCTAGTAGACAGAGAAAAAAGAAATATTTTAAAAACATTTGCAGTCATCAGATCTGACTGTTGTTTTTCATTTATGCACTTTGTTCTCTCTCTGTGGATTTCCTTGTTGTTGAAGTGAGTTGTTATTCAGTTCTTCTTTGTCTTTTTGTGTAGAGGTGAGATGTCCTAATAAGGCCCTCTGGGCGCTCTCACACCATAACACTAACTCACCGACTTCAATCTGTCTCTGCTTTTCATATCCTTTTAGATTTTATTGTTTTTATTCTTTAAGTGGAAAACAAAACTGAACCAAATGAAATTAAGCAGAGTCTTACCCATACAGCAGGAGCAGAGTTATTAGTGCTGGCAGGTTGGACGGTGATGTGTAACACTTTTTGTCAAAAGCCATGAAAATGCCGACCACCATCGCAGTGCTGAGAGAGTAGTTCACCTGAGGGAGAAATAAAGCATTCACATGTGATATTGAACAGAAAATCTACTATTATACAAAAATAACTAGATGTAAGATAGATTTTTACTTAAAGGAACAACCCACAATGTCTCTTTTTTTTTTTTGCTTAAATAATTTGAAACTTCAAATTAAGAGAACACACATTTAACATGGACTCCATCTGTGTTTAACTCACCATGTCCCAGAAGAAGTTGGCCACCCAGTACACTAGAGGGCTGACCCCACTGACAAACTGCAGGTGCTTGGCCTTGGTCACACGCTCCTGGATGAGGTAGAGGACGAAGCTGGCAGGGATGAAGGACATGGCGAAAATAACACAGATCGCCACCACGGCGTCTACTGAAGTGGTCAGCCTAAAGAGAGAAACAGATAAATTAAGAAAAAATAATAATTGTGTAATTTATTACTTACAGTATTTGCAGCTTACTAGAGATGGTGTCCATTACAGAAAAAAAGCAGACTTTGTTAAGAAAAAATAAAGCTGAGACAGTAATTTGCACTCAAAGACTCGGCTGAAACCTTTGTCTGAAGGAAATTAAAAAGGTGATGCAGAAATATAAAATAATATTTATGACATTAAATCACCTTAAGATAAGGCCATGAAAACTGATTATGATCTAAAATTATATATGTAAATATATTTTTATAAAAGGGAAACTGGTGTTAAAATTAAAAAACCCCAGACAACACAACACTAAAATGTTAGTACTCAGTGTTGATTGTTAGACAGTTGTTGGTCTTGTTAATCTTTTCTTTATTTCCTAGTACCTTTTTTATCTGTGGTTGAATTTTATGTGATGGCTCTGTATACGACAGTCACAGCATTAATATAGCAACAAACAACCTTTTGCTATGTAAAGATATACTGGAGTAATGGCATCCTGAGTGGAGCCCCCCTCTGTGTCACAGGGGCAGCTGGCAGGACAGGATCATTTTGTCTGTGACTAACTGGTGGGTCAAAGAAGAATAGAGCCCAAAAATATCCATAAATTGGGAAAACAATGAGGAGCTCCCTACCCTCTGAGCAGTTGACAAGATCAGCTACCATATAAAAGGGATGTTAAATGCTTGTTATTGACATGTTATGCCAACGTTATCGTTTACTAAGCAGTAGAGGCTGACACTGTGAAATGCCACGTCTGTCATGCCTCTTTTGCTTCTGCGATGCCGGTATGCTGTCTATAATCACACATTGGAGCAGCATGACGCAGCTGTTGTTTGGTTCTGTGTAAAAATGCAAAGGCGGTGCAAAGAAGAGAATTTGTAGCAGCCCTATATTGTGACTTTTGTGTAAAAATGGCTTTAGGCACACTGTGGATATCACATACGGCTTCATTAATGTAATCCTGTTTATCTTGCCTTGAGTCAATTCTCCTGTGCAAGCTTTTGTTTACTTTAAATGTATATATATATATATGAAGATAAAACAGTTTCTATATATGTGAATGTCTTTGTGTGTGCATCTTTCATAATAACTGTATCCTTTAATCTGCCAACAAATAAGCAAATATACATGTTGAAATATAGTGCATAACTATGAAAGTAACACTCACACTGTGACTTCAGAGAGCTGCTCTTTGGTGAGGTTCAGAGGGTGGTTGATGGCGGTGATGCCAAATTCGAGAGGCTTGGCGGATGGAGGGAGGAAGGCCCTCAGAATAGCGTTATTGGCCACGTTCATGAAGGCCACCATGGCATGCCAGCCTTTGTTATTATACCATACCTAACAGAGGAAGAGAGCAGCATTCACTAAACACATCTCACGACCTTCTTTGATATTTCCAGTCCTATCTACAATATATGGACTTGCAAGCTGACCTCCCTTACATAAAACCTTCTTCACTTTAATTGGAAAGAAAAGCTATAAAAGCAAGCATTTACAGCAAAGCTGCCAAGGTCCCAGTGATGTGTGTTCTTATATACTGAAGTTTGTAATTTAAAAGCAAAGATGGAGACATCAAAGTAATGAACTTATGCTGAAACACACTCCTGTATCCACTCACACATACCTTTATATTAAATTCACTTTCCATGTACCGTAAGAAAGGACCAATCTCCCTCAGCGCAAGTCGAGAATAGTAACCCTGTAAAAGAAAATGTTTATTATAAACTGACATGATGGACTGTACACACTCTCGAAAAAAAGAGAAAAAAGTGAGTACCGCTGTTATGTTGAGCATTTGTCCAAGTTGATGGAAAACATTCTGGATGTCTTTAGGGTTGACGTCAAGGATGGGAAGCTGTCCTCCGACTGAGAGACCGCCATATCTGAGGACAGAGAATATTTACATTCAGTATCTCATGTCCGCCACACAAGACAAAGAACTAAAAACAAAAAAGCGCAAATTATTACCTTTGTTCATTCACCCAGTATTTGCTCTTCAAACTGTGAAATGAAATACAGAATTTAATTAAATAGTGAGATAAATTATGTGTTAAAAAATTGGTCATACCAAAAACTAAAAATATTGCCTCCCGGTTGTACGCCTCCGCAAACCAGTTAAGTTGCACTTACAGTTTACATCTATCACAGCAGCACAGGAGATCTATCGAGGCAGCACAGTTTCAAGGTAGACACCACCAAATTAAAAACCACTTCATTCTTGAGTCCAAGTGGACGTTTGTGCCAAATTCTAATAAATTCCTTCAAGGTGTTCATGAGATAACGCTTTCATGAGAATGGACAATAGAGGTCACAATGACCGTTACTTCTGACCTGTGACGTCTAAATCTAATCAGTTCATAGTTAAGACCAAGAGGATGTTTTTTTTCTTTTTTAAAGATTATTTTTTTGGCTTTTGAGTTGAATCTGCAGCTGCCTTGCCAAGGACATAGCCTCTGTACATGCTGCGCCGGCTACCAGGTGAACTGTTGGGAACCACAGATCAAGAGGATGTTTGTGCCAAATTTGAACAAATTCCCTCAAGGCCTTCCTGAGATATCACATTCACATGAATGGGATGTGCAGATAGTCATGGCTATCGACGGTGCAGAGGCATAAAAAGTGAAATGACAGCTTGTTTATAGCAGTTGTATAATCTGTGTATTGTGTTTGCAGCTTCATCATCTGAGACATATTTATTCTGTCAGAGACGTGTTTTTAGAAGGTTTTAACACACTTGCATTTCTTATCTCATTCCTCCTGTTTGTATCATTTGAATGAAGAGGTAAACTACATTTTAACCTGCCTGGTTCTGATGAGACTGGGGTAGGTTTTCACCAGGTAGTCAGAGATGTTCCTGTCTGTTAGGTCCAACATCGTGTCTCCTGTAGCCTCGATTCGTTGGCGAGGGGGCAGGCCTCCCGCTCCGATGGGACAGATGGGCATCATGGTGAGCTTCTTACTGGTGCTGCACTGGCAGGAAGGAGACGGGTTTCTCTGGTTCCATTCTGGACTCTGTAGGATGTTGCTGACGACGGGAGAGACATCAGGATATTCCCACTCCGTTGTGCTGTTAGTGCAGGGCATTCTGTGCGGAGGTAAGTGGAGAAATGCAACAAGGTATGTCACCAGTCATGTGACGCCTAAATGATAATGTCAGCATATACTTAATGTTCAATGTTTAATGTCATTTTCTTGAGTTTAAAGGAATAATTCACTTCCAAAACGACTATTTGTTTATCAGGTACTCACTCCATGTTATGTTGAATTCAAAAAATCCAAAAACTAAGAAAGTTCTTGATGAATGATGTTATAGGGAACCCTGTATAAACACTGCAGGTGTACCACTTATCTGTGACCAAGACTGTTATACTGAGGTGTTTTAACCCTTTGAAATGGTCCTCCAGTGCCTAAATTGGTATTTTTACTTATTATGATGTCACTTCTTGGGGTATCGTCAGTGCTTCATATCACTAACAAATCTATACAACCTAAAGTAAAATATAAGTCGAAACACAATAACATTTGATAAAGGGAAGGAAATTCTGTCATTAAAAAAACAAAAGAAACATGGACTACTCTTTTTTTTCTTAACACTCACACACATAATTTAGTTTTTTGAGATATGCTCATTTTTATAAGCAAAGTGCAATAGCATTGGGATAGACTAATCATTCATTTCTCTAGCGCCACTGCATTTTGCACACGTGACAAAATGACAACTTCATGCAGCCATTCACAGAGGGTCCACTTTTTGGAAGGTTAAATAAAAATTAAGGTTTTAGTGAAAATCAATGTGTTTGGAATGAACTGAGCAAACTAGTGGACAAATGAGGCTTGGATTATACTACACAAATTGTGTAAAACCTAATAAATTGATCTTTTTTTACTGTTGTTAAACATGGTCCCCTTTTGCTCCAATTTGTTGAGAATTTTTTCAGTTTTTGGATTTTGCATTCAGCATGGAGACATATGAGAAAAATTAAGTTTTCTATCCTAATTCAACGCAGCATAGGGGTGAGTAACTGATTTACAAATGGTCATTTGGGGCGTGAAGTTTTCCATTAATGTTAAGTGTGGATTCTGTGTATTAACTATATATATTTATAGTTATTTTGTATTTGTAAATGAGATGTTCTATGTAAGGGTTCTGTCTTGTCCGTTTGATAGTCGTGATACTCACCCTAGTGGTTCTCCTTCCATGCAGCGTGTCCCCAGGCCTGGTCTGTTCAGTAAGCGCTCTGTGAAGCGTTTCATGCTGGGATCATATGGTTGCTCATTACTAAAAAGAGAATAGAAAATGTAAATATGAAAATTAATTTGATAAAAACTGATAGTTCTTTCTAACGTTGGTGTTTTTTTTGAAAAGCCTATACAGAGATAATCTTTAAAAAACAGATCTATTAGCAGGGCTTCTGGCAATCTGTCATTCCACAGTGTTTGTCATGAAGTCTGACCTGAAGAAAGTGAACTGTTGTCCGTACATCCAGGGGCTCAGAGTCAGACTTGGATACTCTCCGAAGGGCGGAACGATCACAGTGAAGATCAGAGCTATTAGGACAAAACTGGCAGGAAGGACGATCTGAAATCCCCAAAAATACAAGTGAGCAAGTTGCAACACTGTGATGCATGAGAGTCTTAAAACATTGCAAAAAATACACCGAAGTTTACTTACAAATTTGCCTATGCATTATGTTTATTACAATGCTTAATGATAAATTTCATATTAATGAAAGCATTTCCATTTTTTTTCCGTTTTTGTTGTCTTCGTTGCAAAAGGTTTTCTTAATTGAATTTCCAGATTATGTCTTCTGACACTTAACTCTCTGAAAACTGGATAAACACCAGTTTTCTTGTGCTGTGTTCAGATGCACTTCACATGCTCCTTGACTCTTTGAAACTTGAGCAAATTGGTTTGATTTCTTTCAAACACCATGGGGAAAAAAGGCAAGGACCAACTTGGCAAGAAATGTCCCACAAATTGCAAGAAATTAGTAAGATATGACAAGAGAATTACCTAAAAAATGGGTTTGAATATGCTGTACCCTTTAGTTAAAATACACCACTCCCAGTCTGAAATCAGTCCAAACACCACATAATGCAACTGTCAACACTAAACCATAAATGTATCCATCGCTGTGTCCCTGTACCTGTGCCAGGAAGTCTTTCTGGCTTCTTATAGCGTGGTTGAACCTCTTCACTAGCAGTGCATGGAACTGCTTCAGGATCAGCGAGGTCCCTTTCACCTGCCTGGAGCCTCTTCCTGCACTGCTGTCTGATGCACCATGGGTAATGCCATTGGTCTGCATCACACCATTATGTTCTGTGATTGACAAGAAACATACAGTAAGTTTTATACGTTAAATATCTACATAGGACAAAGCATTTTCAAGCGAGGCAGAGGTAGACTCTACTGAGCAAGGCCCGTAAACTCATCTAAGAATCTGATTTTTTTAAATGCAGCTGACTGTGATGAATGTGAGTAAATGTATGAATGTGAAATAGAAGCAGTGCTGTGCTAGAAAAGAGCGAGCAAGCAGGAAAACCTTTCTAAATAAGGACTAAGAATACCTACATAATCCTTGCTTTGTTTCTAACTGTACAAGCATCTGCTTTAGATTCTGGACCTGGATCCCTTAAACTGCTGGGAGAACCAGAGGAGTAACAATTTAATGGCATTAATTACGGTAGGCCTATACCATAATTAATGCCATTAAATTGGTCACGGAAAACTATACCTGTGTATACCTGGTTAACAAAGGAATCTAAATAACAATTAGTCTTGCAAAATCTGATTGACCAAAGTACAAACTAAATTCTGGAGTAGGTGTGATGCTGTGTAAAATGTAAATAAAACAGAATGCATGATTTTTTAAAAAAATATACAAGAATTGTGAATTTGAAGACTGCACAAATATTTCAAAAACACTGAGATGGGGCAATAAAACACTGGGAAAATTGAAAACCTGCTTGGAACATCATACAAGTAAACAGGTGAGTTCATAGCAAATGGCAGCAACATTATTTGGTGTAAAATTCTCAAAAGGCTCAGTTGTTCACAAGCAAGGAGAGAGCAAGGTGCACAGTCCAACAGTTTGAAAATAACATTTCTCAACGCACAGTTGCAAAGAATTTAGGGAGTTTCATCATCTACGATCCATAATAACGTCAAAAGATTCAGAGAATCCGGATAAATCTCTGCATACAAGCGGCAAGGCCAACAAAAACAATATTAAATTCTGTGACTTTAAAGCTGCACTGCATTAAAAAATCAACATGATTGCATAAAGTATATTACTATATGGGCTCAGGAACACTTTGGAAAACCAGCGTCAGTTAACACAGATCATCACTACATCTAGAAATTTAAGTTAACAATCTGCCATGCAAAGTGAAAGCATCATATTAACAACATCCAGAAACACAGCTGACTGAGCCCGAGCTCATCTGAGATGGACAGACACAAAGTGGAAGTGTGCTGTGGTCTGATGAGTCCACAGTTCAAACTCTTGCTGGAAATCATGGATGTCATGTCCTCCAAGCTAAAGAGGAAAAGGACCATCCTAATTGTTACTAGTGCTAAGTGCAAAGCATCTGTGAAGGTATGGGGTGTGTTAGTTCCCATGGCATCATGGGTATCTTGCACATCTATGAAGACACCATTAATGTTGAAAGGCACACAGAGGTTTTGGAGCAACATATGCTGCCATTCAGATGATGTCTTTATCAGGGATTTCCCTGCAAGGCAATGCTAAGCCACATTTTGCATGTGATACAACAAGGTGACTTTGTAGTAAATAGTGTGGGTACAAGACTGACCTGCCTGCAGTCCAGACATGTCTCCCATTGAAAATGTTTGGCGGATTGTGAAAAACAAAATACAACAATAGCGAGCATTGGAAAGAATTTCACTTTCCAAACTTCAACAGTTAGAATCTTCAGTTCTCAAATGCTTACTGAGTGTTGCTAAAAAAAAAAAAAAGTGATGTAACACAGGGGTAAAGATGCTCCTGTCGCAACTTTTTTGGAACATGTTGTAGACATCAAATTCAGACTGAGTGTATGTTTCTAAAAACAATACAGTTTATCACTGTGAACATCAATATTTTGTCTTTGTACTGCATTCAATTGAATAAAGATCAAAACGGTTTTGCAAATAACTGCGTTCTGTTTTTATTTACATTTTTACACAGCATCCCGAACTTTTGGAATTGGTGTTGGAGATTCGATAAAGTCTAAATTGGAAGAACTCTGTCGGCTCTCAAGTCTCTGACCTTCATCTCCCTCTACACCAACTCTGATGTCGTTTTTTCTGCGCTGTAACATCCACTGTTCTAGAGATGGGAGTGCACAGGTGAGACACAGAACACACAAACTAGAGGGTTAAAACTGACAAATGATGCACCACACCACATGTAAATACAACACAAACAGCTAATATTGAAGTTAGAGGGTTCACAAAAATAACAGCAGCAATAAAACAGGTGTGAGACAAAAGGATTAACAGCACGTTAGAGAGAAAGGGCAATGGGTCGGAGATTCAATTCCAGGAAAAGGCCATGTGGAATATGGTGGTGGTATTTACCAGGAGTGGTGGCATTATTCGCTGCTTCTCCGTCTGAAGTGACCTTTATGAAGATCTGGAAGGAAAAAAACTTGCATAAACTTTCAAAACTTTTCAAGCGTTAAATATGAGTTCCTTCCTTTAAGTTGTAAAGTAATATGATTTTTCATTTTCACTTTTATTAAACTTAAAGATTCTAATATTTACAGTAGTGGCATAAAAAGCAATTGCTTGTAAATCGATCCACCAACAGCAGATAACTGGCTTGAAATCATCAGATTCATGAAATGGAAGAATGGATTTTCCTTCTAAGATTGAGAAATGATTTATACATTGCATGATGGAAAAAATGAATAATATATTTGTTGGAATCAGGATGGCACTTAGTGGTTTGCCCTTCCTGTCCTCTACTTAAACTACCATTTACCTTCCTGTTACTGTCCACTGTAACAATCATGGAAAATGGACATGTAAATTTTGAAGTGCTATATATATCCTGACACGTATGGTGGTTGTGCTTGCAGATTTGCATATCATGAAAAAACTGGACTATAAACCTTAGCAGAGGTCTGCTCTCTTTGAGTGCCCTTCTAGTTTATGCCTTTTTTTTCTGCAGTATTAAAACATTACATAAGTTGTCAGAGATGTCAAGAGACAGGCGATGTCCCTACCTCCTCTAGTGACGTGTCAGAGATGCCAAAGCTGCTGAGGCCCATGTCACAAAGCGTCTCCTCCAGCTCCCTAAACAGGCTAGCGTACGCTCGATGTTTGAAGCCTTTATTGGGGAGCAGGTAGGTCAACTCCTGGCCTATCGTCTCGATCAGTTTGGCTTCAGGGACGTGATGGTGGATGAGGCTGGTGATGCTGTCTATATCCCCTGGAAAGAGGACATAAACTCATCATTTATGGAGCGGGTAGTTAAGAGTAAAGTGTTCCCGAAATAGCAGAAACCAAGACGAGGACAAAGGAAGGGAAACTGCTTATTAAGCCAAAAACAAAAAAAAATAAACACTATTATTCAAGCAGTAGAATGCATGAGTAAATTTGTGCTTGAATCATTATATCTGAAGTCCTCAGGCAGAGTTAGGAGGAAAAGGCACATGGGTCAATATCACCACTAAATTATAAATGTGAGAAAATTGTGTGTTCTGTTTCTGTATCTGTTTTACAACTTGGATAAGTGGGCCAACACACACTGACACTCACACACAGGTTTCCACTGCTATACTTGTGAGGACCTTCTCTGACTTAAAGGCCCTGAAAACCTAATTTCACAATACACATCACACTGAGTGATGGGGCTTTACATGAATATAGACATTTCTGCCAAAGTTCACACACTTTGGGTTATTTCACATTTCCATGTTTGTATTTACATCTGTGAACTTCTCACTAATTCTATGTGGACTTTAAAGTCTTTGTCTAAAAAAATCTGATGTCCTAATCTCACATACACAATCTTACAGCAGCTGTGATTGCATGTTTGCATTGGCAGCACTGTGAGGAAAGTTTGATAAAACCACACTCACAAAGTCTTAATAAAACAGATTAGGTTAGTTTTTGAGTCTTAACTCTTCATCAGTAATAACTAAAGATGTTTTTATCTGACATTCAAAGATCCCCTTCCTTCAAGAACACTTCAAAATGTGTTTGAGTATTTACTCTTAAATATATCTGCAGGGGAACTTTAATTTTGATTTTTGCTTATGTAATCATTAATCATATATAGAGAAATACTTAATATGTGAAACCAAGCCAAACCCTAATTCCCGGGTCTCTATCCATAATGCTGCGTTTACATGGAATCAGGGAAATGGTAGATGGCAAAGTGGATATCAATTTAGGGGATGAGAGCAGGACGATAAAATTAGGAGGGGCCAGTGAAAAATATCAGTAATGGTAACGGTGGACGGCATTGTTGTTCGGTATAAAATAGATTAGCTTTTTCTTAACCTTTTGCCGTGATGACTAAATATCACCTGTTGTGAGATGTCAGTAACCACCTTATAAAGCAACATTGTATATTTGGTAATATTTATACTGTTTATCGACTACACATGTCTTATTGTTCTTTATGTGTCTGTAAATGTGAATTCTGT